>NC_069502.1:433849135-434121635 GCF_027579735.1 Bombina bombina | reverse complement strand
TATCTTTCTGCTTCTCGCACTTATGGAACAAGTTCTTAATGCGCCTTATAAACTAATTCTGCCAATATATCTTATTTCCTGACATGGCTTTGCTTGGGCACTAGTATGCAAATTGTGTGCTTCCTATCCTCCACCATCTATAGATCCAGATCCTGGCCTCTTCTATAACTTGGGGTTGGTCACTTGGATTATCTATTCCCTCACCCCTAGACAGCACAAGGTCATACCGACCCATTACTCTCTATACCGCATTCATCCTATCCTCTAATTAACTAGCCATATATCAGTAACACCTTTAATTTACACAAAACCTATTTTTATTGGCCTCTACCCCACTGCCTATGCCTCCCTGCCTAAATAATAATAATATAAAAAACTATCTGACCTAACTATCTATAAAATAAACATGTGCTCATCAATTACAAATGACACAAATAACACTATCAAAAAAGCCACAGAAAAAAATAAAATAAAAACATCACACATAAAATATAGGATAAAAAGAAACACGGGGAATAAAGGAGATTTTGTTTGGGAAAAGAAGGGAGGGATATTATGAGGGTGAAGGGCATGGGAAATGGGGATAAGGCTTCTTTCATGGGTAAAGGACTAGGAGTGCAATCAAATGTAGAGGGAAAGGTACACAGTAAAGGATGTCTGTAAAAAAATACAGTAGAAGTGGAAAAATGTTATGCTAGGGTTAGAAGAAAAGGCATAAATGAAGGAATAAATGGTTTTAGGACAGGGGTAGGGAAGAGGTTATACGGAAGGGCTTAATAAAGGGTGGGTTGAAATGGGTTAAATAGGCAAAGTATGTGGGTGCAGCTGTGTGGGGTGTAGGTATGCTATGACTGCATGTTTGTGTACACATGGGCCTGACAAATGAACATATGAGACAAATATAAGTGATATATATGTATGTAGACAAAGATTTAATGCTAAGCAAGCACATAAAAACCTACACAGTAATTTACTTTTAAGTGTTTGTGTCTAACCTGCTAAAGCTGGTCACAGCACTTGGGGTAGTGTTGCTAAGCAACATTAGAGTCGATCATAATCCTGAAAGCAAATGTAATGTTTTTCAGCAGAAAAGTACCATTAAAGTCTATTGGGATGTTTTTCGATAAATCATTTGATACATTTTTCTAATGGATTGTGAAAGTGAAAAAAAAGTTTAAAAAAAACCACTGCTATTTTTGTGCACCTGGAAATGGTCACTACACTCTGATGACTCACAAGCAGTACAGTATGTTGCTGTACTTTTTGGCTAACCATAGCATGATCTTAATATTGCTGTGTCTCCATTTTAGTTGCTACATTTTTGTGAAGCAATTTCTTGAGATTTAGATCAGTTACTTTCACTAGCCACCAATCAGCAAGCGCTACCTAGGTGCTGAAACAAAAATGGTTCGGCTCCTAAGCTTACATTCATGCTTTTTTCAAATAAAGATTACAAGAAAACGAAGAAAAATGAATAATAGGAGTAAATTAGTTGCTTAAAATTGCATGCTCTATCTAAATCATGAAAGAAAAAAAAAATTGTGTTTCATTTCCCAACCCTTTGAGTGCTAAGCACTGTCCCACCTGGGTGCTAAGCTGTTAGCGATTACCTTTCCAACAGTGGGTCTTGGGGGTCTGTAGCTGCTTAGATGCCTGAGATACAGGCTTCTAAGCAGCATGCCCCCATCTCATATACTTAACATTGTGAATTTTAAATAAAGTTGCACGGTGACGTCATCACGTCATTGCGCATGACGTCACCGTGCATAACGTGAAGCCCCGGCAATGCCTGTCACTATGCAGGCCCGATCGCCAGGGTAGGAGCCCCCAGATCTCCCTCAACGTGGGAGAGTGCTAGCGAGGGCTCTGAGCCGTTGTTAGCACTCAAGGGGTTAAAGGAACAATCCAGCCAAAATTGTAATCTACATGAATGCATTTCAGTTTTGAATAGAAGCATTTTGTCATATGCATGCATTAGCAAAAATGCTTCTAATAAAAGCTGTAGCTGTTTCAAAAATGTATTTAAGTATGCACCGTGCACCAGCATTTAAACACAGCACTGTCTTATAGAGCCTAAGGTGCTTGCACCATCTTATAATGATTCAGTTTATTAATTGCTGACATGATACAAGCCTCACTTGCACTCTCTGCAGCTGCAGTATGTACAATGCTGGTGCACTGAGAATATCTAGCTATGCTACACATGCATGTGCAGACAACATTTTTAACACTAAAACAGTGAGAACTTCTACTTGCATTTTTGCCAATACATGTATATTGGAAATATGCTCCTATTCAAAGATTTAATTTATCTATGTGCATTGAAATTTTGACCGGAATGCCCCTTAAAATGTTTAATTCCTAACCTTACAATCTGGTGTGTTGCCAAGTTTAAAAACCTCCTGAGGCTTGAGCACAAATCTTATCAGACTCGCTGCAAACCTCACCTTTGCTTCTTTCAAAATATGCTCTTACATAATGCATAAAGTATGGACACAGAACTTCACAAAGGGTCTCTTTCATCCACTAAATTTAGTCAAGATAGGGTTTATATTTTTATTATATTCCCTAATTCTGTAGGTAGAAATTCAGATGTTGCAGTCTACTTCACTTAAAACAATACGAATACGATCGGGTTGATTGACACCCCCTGCTAGCGGACGATTGGCCGGGAATCTGCAGGGGGCGGCATTGCACCAGTAGTTCACAGGAACTGCTGGTGCAATGATAAATGCCGACAGCGTACTCTACATCGTATAATGTCCGTCCGCACTATCATAAATAGTCCTCCAAGAGAACAATGAAAAATGTATAATTCAAGTAAATTAGAAAGTTGTTTAAAATCTTATTCGCTATCTAAATCACAAAAGAAGAAAAAATAGGTTTAATTTTCCTTTAAAGGAGATTTTGTGAGGTGCGAGAATGTGTATCCATGGACCATGATGTGGGCTGAATTTCACTCTAAAGAGCGCCTCACTATTTGGTGCTTTGACTTTTTAACAGCTTTGGATACACAGGGAAATGGAAAGAAATTTGGCAGCAAAAAATCTACTGCTCTTTTGAAAATCAATGTAAGTATTGTCTTTTATTAATATGCATGTGTTTGTAGCAATTCTACTATATTTAAACACATTTGTGGCTGGAGATTATTTTTATTTTTTTATATGCAGTTAAAATAATGCAGTTCTAGAGAAAGTCAATTTATCTTAATCCACTTAAATGGACATGAAATCCACAATTTTTTTTCTTGATTCGATTTAAAAAAATGTTCCAACTTACTTTAATCAAATTTGCTTAATTCTCTTGGTATACTTTGTTGAAGGAGCAGCAATTCGCTGCTGATAGCTAGCTGAACAAATCTGGTGAGCCAATGACATGAGGCATATACTGTATGTGCAGCCACCAATCAGTAGGTAGCTCCCAGCTGTGCACTGCTGTCCTGAGTCTATCTAAGTATGCTTTTAAACAAAATATACCAAGAGAACAAAGCAAATTAGACTTACTTCTGTGATTACCTTGTATCTAAACCTCTGCAGACTGCCCCCTTGTTTTAGTTCTTTTGATAGACATGCATTTTAGCCAATCAGTGCTGACTCCTAGTTAAATCCACAGGAGTGAGCACAATATTATCTATATTGCACACATGAACTAATGCTGCCAAGCTGTGAAAAACTGTCCAAATGCACTGCCACTGATAAAAAAAAGAGGTGGCCTTTAAGGGCTTAGAAATTAGCATATGAGCCTAACTAACTACTAGGTTTAGCTTTCCTGTAAAGAATACTAAGAGAACAAAGCAAATTCGATGATAAAAGTAAATCGGAAAGTTGTTTAAAATTGCATGCCCTATCTGAATAATAAAAGTTTAATTTTGACTAGACTGTCCTTGTAAACATATTAACAGTCAGATATTATATTCATCTTACTGCAGCCTGCTTACACTATACATGAGTAGGAATGTGTCAGTGACTTTCCTAACTACAAACAACATAAAAATATGTTTCTAAAAATATCTTGCCTTTAAAGCTGTTTTTCCATATGAATACTAAACACATTTCTATAATGTTAGTCACACCAGTAACATGACGCGCTCAGCATAGAGAAGGCTGTGAACAAGCCAGAGATCTCTCAGGGCACAAACCATTGTGGCTCCCAAGTCATCATAAAAGCAGTTCTTCTCTCCAAGGACAGAGCAGAAGACAGGTATGCCCAAGCCCAACACTATACTATATAATGATAAAGTATAAATATAGAGGTGCAATATGAAGGATTACATTAAAGCAATTGTAGATATTTTTATTTTCAGTAAGAATAGCAGAGATCAACTGAACATTTGTTGGTGCTTGATAATCTACAATGGATATAAAGAACATATTGATTTGGTTATTGTCTGTTGTTTTAACCCCTTTCATGCTTTATGTATTACTCTGGTGCATTAATGTTCACTCCAGGTTTTTAGATCGTTATCTACTATGTCAAACTTTTTTTATTTCAGTTATAAGTTTTACTTGGTTAATTGCTTATATTTTTGTAATTCACAGAGCTAGTGGGTTTAAAAAAAATATTTAGTAACTTTAGCTCAATGCTTAATTTCACTAAGAATGTAGAGATCTCTCCAGTGAAACATTTTTGTGGTTGGAGATGAATTCTTTGTTGAGTTTAAACTGAAAAACAAACGCCTAGATTTAGAGTTTGGCGTTAGCCGTCAAAACCAGCGTTAGAGGCTCCTAACGCTGGTTTTGGGCTACCGCTGGTATTTAGAGTTGTGTAGGTAAGGGTCTAACGCTGACTTTGCAGCCGCGACTTTTCCATACCGCAGATCCCCCTACGCCAATTGCGAATCCTATCTTTTCAATGGGATCTTTCTAACGCCGGTATTTAGAGTCGTGGCTGAAGTGAGCGTTAGAAATCTAACAACAAAACTCCAGCCGCAGAAAAAAAGTCAGGAGTTAAGAGCTTTCTGGGCTAACGCCGGTTCATAAAGCTCTTAACTACTGTGCTCTAAAGTACACTAACACCCATAAACTACCTATGTACCCCTAAACCAAGGTCCCCCCACATCGCTGCCACTCTATTAAATTTTTTTAACCCCTAATCTGCCGACCGCACACCGCCGCCACCTACGTTATCCCTATGAACCCCTAATCTGCTGCCCCTAACACCGCCGACCCCTATATTATATTTATTAACCCCTAATCTGCCGCCCCCAATGTCGCCGACACCTACCTACAATTATTAACCCCTAATCTGCCGACCGGACCTCACCGCTACTATAATAAATGTATTAACCCCTAATCTGCCTCACTCCCGCCTCAATAACCCTATAATAAATAGTATTAACCCCCAATCTGCCCTCCCTAACATCGCCGACACCTAACTTCAAGTATTAAACCCTAATATGCCGACCGGACCTCACCGCTACTATAATAAATGTATTAACCCCTAAAGCTAAGTCTAACCTTAACCCTAACACCCCCCTAAGTTAAATATAATTTAAATCTAACGAAATAAATTAACTCTTATTAAATAAATTATTCCTATTTAAAGCTAAATACTTACCTGTAAAATAAATCCTAATATAGCTACAATATAAATTATAATTATATTGTAGCTATTTTAGGATTAATATTTATTTTACAGGCAACTTTGTATTTATTTTAACCAGGTACAATAGCTATTAAATAGCTAATAACTATTTAATAGCTACCTAGTTAAAATAATTAAAAAATTTACAATTAAACCTAACACACACTATCAATAAATTAATTAAATACAATACCTACAAATAAATACAATTAAATAAACTAACTAAAGTACAAAAAATAAAAAAGAACTAAGTTACAAAAAATAAAAAAATATTTACAAACATTTGAAAAATATTACAACAATTTTAAACTAATTACACCTACTCTAAGCCCCCTAATAAAATAACAAAGCCCCCCCAAAATAAAAAAAATGCCCTACCCTATTCTAAAATTAAATTAGAAAAGCTCTTTTACCTTACCAGTCCTTAAAAGGGCCCTTTGCGGGGCATGCCCCAAAGAATTCAGCTCTTTTGCCTGCAAAAAAAAAACATACAATACCCCCCCAACATTACAACCCACCAACCACATACCCCTAATCTAACCCAAACCCTCCTTAAATAAACCTAACACTAAGCCCCTGAAGATCTCCCTACCTTGTCTTCACCTCACCGGGTTCACCAATCGGTCCAGAAGAGGGTCCGAAGTTTTGATCCAAGCCCAAGCGGGGGCTGAAGAGTGACGTCCATCCTCCGGCTGAAGTCTTGATCCAAGCGGCGGCTGAAGAAGTCCATCATCGGGCTGAAGTCTTGATCCAAGCGGGCGCTGAAGAAGTCCATCATCGGGATGAAGTCTTCTATCAAGCGGCATCTTCAATCTTCTATCTTCTGGAGCCATCTTCTTCCAGCCGACGCGGATACATCCTCTTCTACCGACGCCTACTCGCCGAATGACGGTTCCTTTAAATGACGTCATCCAAGATGGCGTCCCTTGAATTCCAATTGGCTGATAGGATTCTATCAGCCAATCGGAATTAAGGTAGGAAAATTCTGATTGGCTGATGGAATCAGCCAATCAGATTCAAGTTCAATCCGATTGGCTGATCCAATCAGCCAATCAGATTGAGCTCGCATTCTATTGGCTGATTGGAACAGGCCAATAGATTTTCCTACCTTAATTCCGATTGGCTGATAGAATCCTATCAGCCAATCGGAATTCGAGGGACGCCATCTTGGATGACGTCCCTTAAAGGAACCGTCATTCGTCGGGAAGTCGTCGGTGAAGATGGATGTTCCGCGTCGGCGGGATGAACATGGATCCGGAAGAAAGAAGATTGAAGACCCCGCTTGGAAGACTTCTTCAGCGCCGCTTGGAGGATCACTTCATCGGATGGAAGACTTCTTCAGCGCCGCTTGGAGGATCACTTCATCGGATGGAAGACTTCTTCAGCGCCGCTTGGAGGATCACTTCTGCTGCTCCGGATCTCCTCTTCAGTTCCATCGGTGGCTCGGCTGAGTGAAGACGACTCAAGGTAGGATGATCTTCAGGGGGGTAGTGTTAGGTTTTAATGTTGGGGGGGGTTGTATTTTTCTTTTACAGGCAAAAGAGCAGTTTTCTTTTGGGCATGCCCCACAAAAGGCCCTTTTAAGGGCTGGTAAGGTAAAAGAGCTTTGAACTTTTTTAATTTAGAATAGGGTAGGGCATTTTTTTTATTTTGGGGGGCTTTGTTATTTTATTAGGGGGCTTAGAGTAGGTGTAATTAGTTTAAAATTGTTGTAATAATTTTCTAATGTTTGTAAATATTTTTTTATTTTTTGTAACTTAGTTCTTTTTTATTTTTTGTACTTTAGTTAGTTTATTTAATTGTATTTAATTGTAGTTATTTCTAGCTAATTTATTTAATTAATTTAATGATAGTGTAGTGTTAGGTTTAATTGTAGATAATTGTAGGTATTTTATTTAATTAATTTATTGATAGTGTAATGTTAGGTTTAAATATAACTTAGGTTAGGATTTATTTTACAGTTAATTTTGTAATTATTTTAACTAGGTAGCTATTAAATAGTAAATAACTATTTAATAGCTATTGTACCTGGTTAAAATAAATACAAAGTTGCCTGTAAAATAAATATTAATCCTAAAATAGCTACAATATAATTATTATTTATATTGTAGCTATATTAGGGTTTATTTTACAGGTAAGTATTTAGTTTTAAATAGGAATAATTTATTTAATAAGATTTAATTTATTTTGTTAGAAAAAATTTATATTTAACTTAGGGGGGTGTTAGTGTTAGACTTAGCTTTAGGGGTTAATACATTTATTAGAGTAGCGGCGAGGTCCGGTCGGCAGATTAGGGGTTAATACTTGAAGTTAGGTGTCGGCGATGTTAGGGAGGGCAGATTAGGGGCTAATACTATTTATTATAGGGTTATTGAGGCGGGAGTGAGGCGGATTAGGGGTTAATAACTTTATTATAGTAGCGGTGAGGTCCGGTCGGCAGATTAGGGGTTAATAATTGTAGGTAGGTGGAGGCGACGTTGGGGGCGGCAGATTAGGGGTTAATAAATATAATATAGGGGTTGGCTGTGTTAGGGGCAGCAGATTAGGGGTTCATAGGGATAACGTAGGTTGCGGCGGTATACAGAGCGGCATATTAGGGGTTAATAATAATATGCAGGGGTCAGCGATAGTGGGGGCAGCAGATTAGGGGTTAATAAGTGTAAGGCTAGGGGTGTTTAGACTCGGGGTACATGTTAGGGTGTTAGGTGCAGACGTAGGAAGTGTTTCCCCATAGGAAACAATGGGGCTGCTTTAGGAGCTGAACGCTGCTTTTTTGCAGGTGTTAGGTTTTTTTCAGCTCAAACTGCCCCATTGTTTTCCATGGGGGAATCGTGCACGAGCACGTTTTTGAAGCTGGCCGCGTCCGTAAGCACCGCTGGTATTTAGAGTTGCAGTGGCGGTAAATATGCCTGTATGCTCCCTTTTTGGAGCCTAACGCAGCCCTTCTGTGAACTCTAAATACCAGCGGTATTTAAAAGGTGCGGGCGAAAAAAAAGCCAGCGTTAGATACGCGGGTCATTACCGACAAAACTTTAAATCTAGCCGAAATGTAGCTCTAAAGACAGTGAACATATCTGACTCCACTTATTTTAAAGGGACATGAAACCCGATCTTTTTCTTTCATGAGTCAGACAGAACACACAATTTTAAGATAAAATAATTTTTATTATTTTGTAGCAAAGGCATAATAACAACAAAGAAAAAAAGGGGGGGGGGTGTAAAAGGAAAACAAATTAAGAGAACAGAACACCTGGTTCACTAAAGATACATAGTAAACAGGGTGATTCAATTTACAAAACATTAGAACATTCGGTTACTAAGTCATAACTAATAGAGCCACTGTTACATGAAGGGCCTGATACCCTCCTTCATTGTGATACAAGAGTCCAAGTAATGAAGAATCTCCTGCTTGGAGTTAAATGCAAAATAAGTATGTGTACCATATAGTATGAACTGGCCCTAACAAACAACACATTTCCAGGAAAAGAATCAACATAATATAAAGATAGTAAAGGGGGGAAAGAGTTAGGTGAAGCAAAGAGAGAAAAGGGGGACAAGATACAGACAAGGGGATACCTCCTGACCTCACCTCTCAAATTTCTAGTCCTTATTATGTATAGGATTAAAATGTCTCCTTTTAATCACTGTTTTACCTGTCTTGTCTAAGGACTCTAGATTCCGTAGGGAAGAGCCTTCTAAGTTGGAGGTTCTATTGGATTAGACTAGTGTGTTAGGACACATTGTGTAGTATCCAGTAATACCAGACCTTCTGAAATGTTTCTTGGGTGTCTAGGAGAAATGCTGCCTGTTCTGACATGCTGTAATAGAATTTCATTTTAATTTTGATTTCTTCCCAGGATGGGGCCCCCTCCCTCCAATGGCGGGCTATACAAATCCTTGTGGCTGTGCATGTTATCTTAATAAACAAGTTTATATATTTGTTAAATTCTTTAAGTCTGGTGTGGAGTAAAGCTTGGTCCATGGTGAGCTTAATAGGGCTGTCTAGAATAGAGCTAAGAAACCTGGATAGTTGGTTCCACACCCTATGTGTATGTGAGCAGTCCCACCACATGTGTTTATAGTCCCCCACTTCCCCGCAGCCTCTATAACAGAGTCTAGAACTATCTTTGGTGGAGTGTGAGGTTATCAGTGGAGTTAGGTACCAACGAAAGTTGGTCTTAATACAATTTTCCCACATATCTGCGCTCAGCAGTCCCCTCCCCGCACTAGAGAGAGTTATATGCCAGTCCTGAATCTCCATTACCTTGTTAATATCTTGTTCCCATTTGGTTTGTAGGTTGGATTTGGAGTTCTCTAATGCTAGTTGGATTGCTTGATAAAGCTTGGAGATAGTGTTTTTGGGCCTGGATGAGGAGCTACATATGTTCTCTAATATGGAGGGCAGGTTTTTAGTCATGGATGGCAAGAGAGGGTGAATGATGGAGGAAAGCTGCAGGTATAGGAACCATTCTAATTTAACTGGTTGTAATTTTTCTTGTAGTTGTGAGTAGCTCATCATTTTCCCTCCTACTATAAGGTCAGCTATTCTATAGAGTCCTCTGTTTTCCCATTTTTTAATAATAATGGGAGCCAGTTCATAACTAACCAGACTAGTGAGTGTAGCTTTAATGCAGTGTAGAGGAAGTAGGGCCAAGGAGGTAGTCAGCCTGGACCATTGCCTGATCATAAAATCTATCACAGGGTATTCTTGTTGTTTCCTACCAAGGCACCGTTTAGGGTCCCAGAGAATTATGTCGCGTGGGATAAGTCCTGCAATGTCTGATTCCAGATGAGTCCAGATTATGTCTTTGTCAGGGTCGTTGAGAAGGGCAGTCTGCGCCAATCTAGCTGCTTGATAGTAATGTTTGAGGTTTGGAGCCCCCACCCCCCCCAACTGCCTGTTTCTAGTGAGGACTGACGCTGGGATTCTAGCCTTTTTGCTTCCTATTATAAAACTAATAATATGCTTTTGGAGGTCGTCCAAGTCTGGGGTCGGTATTCTAATCGGGAGGGAGCGAAATAGATATAGGATCCTTGGTAAAATCATCATTTTGACTGCCGACAGTCTACCAAACCATGAGAATCTGAGTTTACTCCAATTATTTAAATCTTGTTTAATAGATTTGTACATAGGGGGGTAATTTGCCTTATATAGTGTCGTTGAGCTTGTGGTTAGGTTGATCCCTAGGTATCTGAGGAGGCGTTTGGACCATTTAAATTCAAAGTTAGCCTCTATCAGCTTTTTGGTGTGGTCTGGGAGGTGTATGGGAAGTGCTTCACATTTCTCTAGATTAATTTTATAGCCTGATATAGAGGAGAAGGAGTCGAGGGTTTGGTAGAGGTTCGGCAGCGTTATCAATGGCCTTGATAGGGAGAGGAGGACATCGTCCGCGAAGAGTGTGAGTTTGTATTCCGTCTGCTTTATTTTAATGCCTGTTATGTCTGGGGATCTTCTAATCTGCTGGGCTAAGGGTTCTATACACAGTGCGAACAGCAAAGGGGACAAGGGGCATCCCTGACGGGTCCCATTGAGAACAGCAAATCTGTCGGATTGGAAACCCATGGCTCTCACGCTCGCTGTGGGGGTGGAATAGATACTTTGGATTGCGCTCATATATTCCCCGGAGATGCCTATCTTGGACAACACTGCCTGCATATATGTCCAATCAACTCTGTCAAATGCCTTCTCCGCATCCAAAGATAGGAGCAGAGAAGGCGTTTTCGTTGCATGCATATAATCAATTAAGGACACCATTCTCCTGATATTATCTGGGGCTTCTCTATTTTGGATAAAGCCTACCTGGTCGGGGTGGACTAGTCTGGGAAGTATAGGTTTGAGACGATTGGCCAGGATCTTTGTGAAAATTTTGAGATCCTGATTTATTAGGGATATAGGCCTATAGTTGTGGCACATCGTCTTATCTTTGCCTGGTTTAGGGAGTACTATAATTTTAGCGTCTAGCATTTCAGATGGGATCATATGGCCTTTTAGGATGGAGTTGCAAAATTGGACTATATGTTTGGTGAGAGATGGTTTAAAGTGTTTGTAGTAGTCTCCTGGGAAACCGTCAGGGCCCGCCGCCTTGCCTGGTTTTAAATCTTTAAGTACCCCTAAAACCTCCCTATCTGTAATGTCAGCATTTAATGATTCTAGTTCTTGTTTGTTAATTTTGGGTAAAGCTGCCTCATCTAGAAAGGTGTTTAGGGAGTTACGTGTCATTTCTGTTTTAGTGACCTTCTGTCCGTCGTATAAAGATCCATAGTATGTCGCAAATGAGTCGACTATATCTTTGGGGTTTGATGTCAGGACCCCTTGAGAGTTGTAGAGAGAGTGGATAGACATGTCTCTAGTTCTATTCCTAATCTTATAGGCCATGAATTTATCAGGTTTATTTGCATAGAGAAAGTATTTAGATTGAAGTCTAAGCCCTGCTCTGGACGATTTGTCAGAAAGTAATTTGTCGAGTGTTTGTCGTTTGTCCTGTAATGATTTATATATACTAGTTGATCCTGTCAGTTTGTGACGTTTCTCTAGACTAGCTATATCTCGTTGGAGAGAGTCGAAAAGAGTTTTCGCTTTACGCTTAGCGTGTGACTTCATTTGAATCAGTAAACCTCTTATAACTGCTTTGTGAGCAGCCCACACCTGTATGGGGTTATGTACAGTGTTTGTGTTGAGATTCCAGTATTCCTCCATGTGTCTGAGTATCGTCTCTCTATGGTTTGGGTATTTTAGGGTTAAGGGGTCAAATGTCCAGCTTTTGGTGTTATTGTGTGGGAGAATCCCTTTCGTCTTAAGTGAGACAATTGAGTGATCAGACCACACACATGGATGAACAGCGGAAGACACTGAATTGGCTATCAGGATCTGACTTGAGAAAATATAATCTAAACGGATTATTTGCGATGTGCTGTAGAGTAGAATGTATGGTCGGTTGTAGTGCCATAGAGGGCCTTCCATGTATCCAGTAGGTTGTGACCTGCTATAGTCTTGAAAATTGAGAGGACCTTTTTATTCAATCTATGTTGGGCGGCTGTGAGGGGGGTGTTTGAGGTTTGGGACTGCGTGTATAGAGAGATATTAAAGTCCCCTGATAGGAAAATCCTAGTTGTATCCCAGCTAGTGAGGAGATATGACAAATTAGTAAAAAACTGCTCTTGATGCTCATTTGGGGCGTATACATTACAAAAGACTATTTCAACCTCATTAATAGTGCCTTTAATGATGAGGTATCTACCTTCCTTGTCTATGATGGAGTCAGTGTGATGAAAGTTTAGGGAGGAGTGAAGGAGTATAGACACCCCCCTTTTTTTCTGGTTAACCGTCGAGTGGTAGTGTAAAGGGAATTGTTTCTCCCAGTACTTCGGGACTTGGGAAGACATAAAATGGGTCTCTTGCATAAAAATGACGTTGGCCCCAAGGAGTTTATACTGTGACATAGCCTTCCTTCTTTTTAAGTCTGAGTTAAGGCCTCTCACATTATGTGAGACTAGTGTAATGTCAGTGCTAGCCATCTAAATTTTTAATAGGTGTCTTGAAGTCATTATGTATGTGTGTAATCTTGGTTACCTGACCCCTTGTATTGGATCCATCTGAGTTTGTTGAACCTGAGGTTCACTTGTGTGTGTCGGTCCAGCTTCTACATGACAGGAGCATTTGTGGTCGTTTTGAGGGTGAGGAGGAGGAGAAGAATAGAGAGGTAGAGGGGGATACATTCTGATAGGGAAAGAAGAGAAGAAAACAAAACAGGTTAATCATGTTATACATCACATTATCAACCCATACAACTGAACCTGGTATAAATAACAAAAAAATTATTACAAGAATAAACATAACAGCTTCAAGGGGGACTTTCAAGGTCCGAGGAGGTGTCACCTATCTCCACGCTTAGTGCTTAAGGCTAACATGTTGGGAGAGTACCTTCTAAGGGAACTGTATTAATAAAGTAAACATGAGAATCTGCCTTTCTGGTAGTAAGACTGTGTAACGTTAAGTAACTAGAAAGGGGAGTAGCCCCTGCTAACTGAGTAATACCTTAAACTAACAATATATATGGTAGTTATCTAAAAACGTAACATTATTGTTGAGACACTGCTTCTAAATTTGGATTAGGAGCTCGTGAGTTTAGTCTATATGTCATATTGTCCAGGTAACCTCGTGTGAGACAGAAAGGAATCTAGATCAAAAAGGTTCAGATTGATCCAATCAAGTGTTTTTAGATTTCTTTGCAGGGATCTTCGCCCATTGTGATCTCTGTGACTTCAGGGATATCCTCTGAGGTTTCGGTGTCTCCGTGTGTGCTGAGGGACCTTGAATAGGGGGTATTTCTAGGTCCAGGGCTTCACATATGTCCGGGATCCCTTCTGCATCTTTGATAGTCAGTAGTTTATTGTCCTTTGAAATGTGGAGGGCAAAAGGGTATCCCCACCTGTACTGGATCTGATTTTTCCTTAAGAGGGTTGTGAGCGGTCTCAGGGTTCCCCTTTTCTGTAAAGTCATGTTACTAAGGTCTTGGAAAAAGTGTACCACATTACCCCTAAATTTGAAGGTAGGTTGTTTTGCTGCTTCCCTAAGGATCTTATCTTTTACAGGGAATCTCAGGAAGGCCACAACGACATCTCTGGGTGGGAGATCTGCTCTGGGCTTAGGTTTGAGTGCTCTGTGAGCCCTTTCTATTTCTATTTCTGTGGATGTATCTACTCCAGTGATCGCACAAAACAGTTGGTGGAGGTATGAAGGGAGGTCTGCAGGTGTTACAGACTCCGGAATGCCTTTGAGGCGGATGTTACATCTTCTGTTCCTGTTCTCCATATCCTCCAACTTATCAAGTAGATCATTGACTGCCAGCTGATGTTGGGAAGTCTGTTGGACCACCATCTCAACATCTTCAACAATGTTGTCGTTGTTTTCCTCCAGGGACTCCACCCTTGCGCCCAGGTCTGACATGTCTTTCTTTATGTCGTTTAAACTTTCGTTCATTGAGGTATGCATGGCGTCCATTTTGGCCCAAAGCTTGTCAAAACTGCTGGTGATATCCTGTTTGGATACAAGTAGGTGGAGGTCAGCTCTAGTTAGAGGCGTGTTATCCTCCATGGGAGTGGGCTCCGGCGGAAAGGCTTCATTGGATGTCCTGTTCTCCATGTTTTGTTCAACAGGGTTATCATTCTGTGTTTGCTTGAAGTAAGAGGTGACAGGAGTGTTTTTCCCTCCTCCCCCTTCTCTGGTTTGTTCAGCCTTCTTGCTGCCATTTTAAGATCCTGTCTGATATTTTCTGTGAGAGGTTTTCTTATGGAGGAGATAGAAGGGTTAATTTCAAGACTGTTATAATTCTTCAACTTTCTTGATTTTAAACTTTTGTGCTTAATTCAACTTAGTGCAATACTATCTGTAACCCCTAGAAAGCAGGCTTGCATTAGAAATGAAAGATTGCTGAAAAACATAAAGTCCTCTATGAGTTATATCTCCTTTAACCACAAGATGGCAGGCTTGGATTAGAAATGAGAAATTGCTGGAAGAAAATGGATCTTCTGTGTAATACAACACTATTGTCCACAAGATGGCAAAACGTGGGAATAAATGGTGATACTTCAGTAATGGCTGAGTGAAGAGAAAGGGAAGAAAAACCTTTCAAAAGACAGTAAAACTATTGGAAGTTCCCTTAGAGTTTTCAATATTTTGGAGTCATTTAAGATTCTAGTAGTGAGCTTGTAACCTGTTAGGGCTTATGATACTCTTAGCTGATCCCTGTTAATTACTATGAGGGAGTGGAAGGGGTTCATGTGTGGGACCGATTATAGGGAGAGGGAATCCATGTAAATATTGCTGCGTGGAGCTTGTTGGCTTTCCAGGAATCCAGGCCCAACTGTTATGTGACCCTAGGGTTATTGCCTGAGCTCAGTGGGAGGATTGTAAAATTATGGCTTCCCTTACATGCCCATTCCTTATCTCAGGGTTAAAGTACGTTCTTAATATAGCAACCAGAGGACCGGGTTTGATCAATACTGAATTTGTAAAGTTGCTGCTGTCCCTGTAATTGCGTTAGTTACGCATGATCTGTGCCCCTGTTAGATTGTTATAAGTAGTGGACTTAGCGGTGTGTGGAGCGGTGCCAGAGTGTATACTCACGCTCCAGAGGTAAGGTTTTCCTGCTAGCTTGATGGTCGCTACATTGCCTAGGCTGTCTGAGGCGGGTAGTTGCCGCGCTGATTCAGAAGGGCAGCTCCTGCAATGAAGGAAGATGGCGGCTGTGACCGGATCTTTGCGTCCTTGAAAAGAGGCATTATTTGAAAGGTTGGGGTATAAAACAGTTATTTCCTAGTGCACCGCATGTTTATGGTGCTACATGTCTCTTTTGTAGTCCTCTCAGAGTAGCTTTGTGCGGGTGGTGGTGAATCTCCTCGGAGTGAAGTGTGGAGCTCTATGGAACAACGTCCATCTTGGTTGCAGGCAAACTCCGCCCCCCAGAACACACAATTTTAAACAACTTTCCAGTTTACTTCTATTATCAAATTTGCTTCATTATCTTGGTATTCTTTGTTGAAGGAGCAGCAATTTACTGTTAGGAGCTAGCTGACCACATTGGGTGAGCCAATGACAAGAGGCATATATGTGCAGCCAACAATAGCTAGTTCCCAGCACTGCATAGCTGCTCCTGAGCCTATCTAGGAATACTTTTGTTTAACATAAAGTATTAAGATAACAAAGCAAATTAGAAAATAGAAGTAAATTGGATCGGTGTTTAAAACTGCATGCTCTATCTGAATCATGACAGTTTAATTTAGACTTTACTGTCAAAAGGGACATTAAACATCTTTTGTTTGCCCCACACTCCCTTTAGAGGCCAAAAAGTAAATTTTTTAACATATGTTTTTAAAATGTTGCAAGTCGCCTAAAAGTATTGTTCAGTTAATTGCAATATAACAATGTCAAGAGATGAGTTCAGGTGAATCAGAGGAAAACCAATCATGTTTGATTTGGTTTACAGTAAGGTTGTCCAATCAAAAGCCCTGGGGCCACAATGCATTTTTTTTTATTTTGCCCCCACTTCCATATGCTATAGTTCTCTTCTACTACTGCCCAATATTTGTAACACACTGCGTTTGCCTCTCTGCACTGCAGTTGGCTTTTTCTTATATCTTATAATTTTGTGCATTGAGTTTAGGCAATGGGTCTGAGTATTGGCCTTGATCATATATACAAGAGTGCAGGGAATTGTGGCAACTAGTATTCCTGTGAGTATAAAACACTGAATATAGTCATATGTGGATTTTTTATGCCAGCTCTGATGCCAGCTATATCCTCAATAAAGACCTTAGAACAGATTTTAATCCAGGGTAACTGATATGAAGCATAGCCCTACAATATTTATTCCAGCTATATGTACAATTAAAGGGACAGTCTAGTCAGAATTAAACTTTCATGATTCAGATAGGGCATGCAATTTTAAACAACTTTCCATTTTACTTTTATCATCAGATTTGCTTTGTTCCCTTGGTATTCTTTGTTGAAAGCTAAACCTAGGTAGGCTCATATGCTAATTTCTAAGCCCTTGAAGGCCACCTCTTATCTCAGTGTATTTAACAGTTTTTCACAGCTAGACAGCCCTAGTTCATATTTGCCATATAGATAACATTGTGTTCACTCCCATGGAGTTATTTATGAGTCAGCACTTATTGTCTAAAATGCAAGTCTGTCAAAAGAACTAAAATAAGGGGGTAGTCTGCTGAGGCTTAGATAATCCCAGAGGTATTAAATTAAGATAACTATGATGCTTGTGCAAAATTGGGGTTTATCTAACTTTTTAAAGAATCAAAATACTAGAGTAAACTGTCCATTTTAAGGCCTTAGGCCAGATGTATTGCCCCTTCATTTCCATTATGACATTTACCTTGGACGTAAAGCAAGACTCTACAACCATGTTATGACAGCTATATGTCAATTTAAGACCACAAATTACATTAACTCTATGCCCCAATAATCACTAATTTCTGATGATGACCCTTGCAGTTCCTTTTATGTCATCTACATACCCAATTGATACTACAAATCATTAGAAGTCCATGTTCAATGGAGGAGATCAAGGAATCTGGGAAGATTTAGCCATGATTTTACAGTCTAGTGTTTGAATTAGTTAAGATATCTATTTCATAACATGAAAATGTGGTTAAACGTGTGATAATTACAAATCTTCATGAGCAAAATACAAGAAGACAATGCAAAAAAAAAGTCAACTAAGTGATTCTGTATTGGTCTAATGCTTATAAATGATAAAAATGCTAAATCACGTGAAACTGATGCTTATATATGAAGCTTACTATTAAGATTTCTATGTAGCTACATTAAATTGTAGAGGAACTTTAAACATTTAGGACTACAGTGGGATCTCGGTTTACGAATTTAATTCGTTCTCCGGGACGTTTCGTATTGCGAAAAATTCGTAAACCGAAACACGGTTTCCAATAAGAATGCATTGAAAACCAATTAATGCGTTCCGGAGGTGAGAAAAAAGTCAAATAAAGGCTCCAAAACCTGCTGCAAAAGGCTCCAAAAGGCTCCAAAACCTGCTGCAAATGGCTCCAATGGCTCCAAAAGGCTCCACAACTTGCTGCAAATGGCTCCAAAAGGCTCAACTACTTGCTGCAAATGGCTCCAAAACCTCTCCAACACCTCCACACTGCTACCCACACTTCAGTATGCAGGGGCCACTTGTTTTGTATTGCGAAAAAAATTCGTAAACCGAGGGGCAAACCGGGACATTTGTTTCGTATTGCAAAAAAAAATCGTAAACCGAAGCATTTTTTTTTAAGATTTTGCATTCGTAAACCAAAATTTCGTATACCGAGTCGTTCGTTAACCGAGGTCCCACTGTATTTAGAACAAAAGATAATGAGCAATTTGGTATTGCAAGTTAATGATTAACTATTGCATCCAAAGCATCTTAACACAGCTGAATTTTTTTAGCAGGCCATATACTTCTAATGGATAGTCAAGGGAGCGCAATTAGTTCACACATCTCACTCGTTATTACAAGTGATGAGTTTAGTGATGTATTCAAGCACAATTCAAAATAGACTGTAAAATGTAGCACTTTTTAAAACCTGAAATAAATCATTATTAGTAATAGTATTGCACAGAACAACATGAAGAACTCAACTACTTGCATACCAGTGGTTTATAGCAACCTCTGTGTATTGCACCATCAGCTTAGCAACTGAGCAATATCCAACATGAATTTTACTGCACACACCTACTTGTAATCTAGGCGTTAATCAGGATGCCTGTGCCTGGACTAGCGGGTATACTATGGATTGGTTTGATTTCAGTTTGCTAATTCTGCAGATATTGTTCCTTGGGAAGACAGGGTCAAAAATAATATATGTATTTAGCTCTGTTAATCGCGTGAGATCAGTGGCATATTTAAGTTTTGTACTGCCCTAGACACTCAAAACTCTGCTCCCCCAAGCCCACCCCCCCTCTCGGTTTTATGCCGTTTTTAGCCATAATGGGCCAGTTTACAAGTTGGGTGCAACATATCGCTTACATGAGTGCAATATTTGCACTCCACTCATTAATATTAGCACACATTAATACCAGTGCAATACGAACGCAGGGAAGCTTTGCACTCACGAGAGCACGCTTCCATAGTCTCCAATGCGATCCTTGTTCTCATGTTGTCAGACATGGCTGAGAACCTAGTGCAGAAAAGGGGGTAAGTTGCGCGGTGATGGGCAGCAAAGTATAAATATAAAATATAAATACACATATTAACACATAAATATATATGTATATATAAGCATATATAGTAAATATATATGTATAAAAGCATATACAGTAAATATATATTTACAGGGAACACACAGTCCCCATAGACCGCAATGTAAAGGCACTTTATAGTGCTGGGTTTTTTTTTGCTTACACCTCACACCCACTCAATTTAACCCCTAAAACTACTTAGTGCAGTTTAAAAAAAAAATTGTATTTTCAAAACCCACACTAGACTAAAATTTGGGGGCAATTGGGGCACTTTTGAAAAATTAACCAGAGCGCTAATTGCTATTGTTAATATATAAATATGTACAGTATATATGCTATATATATATAATATATAAACACATAAAGACACATATGTGTTTGTCTTTATTTTATTTATGCAAAAATGTATGCAATTACTTTAAACTTGATATAATTTACTTTGTAAACTTGTTTCTGTAGGCAGGGAGGTTATGTAGTTAATTAACTCCTTTCTTCTTTACCAAGGTGTGCTGATGAAAAAAAGTGTTTCATCCCTTCATAATATTAATATCACCAGTCCGCACAGCCTTCTACATCCCCCTCCTTGTTTTCTATACTTACCTTACTATTGTTGTGTATATAAGTCCTACGTTACAGTACACATATTTATTAAAACACAAATGCATAGGCAGTAATCATGGGCTTTTAGGCACTAGAGGCAGCCATGCTTGTACATAAGTATTTTAGCGCTGATCCCTGTACACAGATTCTGAGGGACTGGCACAGAATTACAGCATCA
The DNA here is from genome assembly GCF_027579735.1 of Bombina bombina. NCBI lineage: Eukaryota > Metazoa > Chordata > Amphibia > Anura > Bombinatoridae > Bombina > Bombina bombina. The sequence continues at coordinate 434,101,521 of NC_069502.1, read as the reverse complement.
GTGACATCATTTGGGCTGTTGCTGATTCCTTATGCCATGATGGCATCCAGTACATAAGAGCACTTTACTACTATTTACAATACAGGAGGAATGCAAATAGGAAATACATTGTGGCATTTGCTATTGAAGTCTTTTAGTACTGTTTAACACCCTTTTCTTTCAAATGGCTTAGAGAGTCCACTAATCCATTCAATTAATTACTAGTGGGGATTCAACTTCTGGCCACCAGGTGGAGTCAAAGTACACCCCAGCAAAGCTTCAAGTATCCTCCCACTTCCCACAATCCCCAGTCATTCTTTGCCTGTGTAACATTGTAGGTGATATGCGAAGATGTCTGAAGAAATCAAGTTGTTAATCCTTCAATGGGTACTTTTCCCTGCAAGCAAGGATTGGGGTCATGCTGTGTCCCTGTAATTATCTTTAGTAAGAGTAATGGTGGCTTTTAGCAGTTGGAAGACAACGAGGTGGTCTTTGTTTACCTTCCAACATTTTTGCTACCCCTATATAGAAAACCAGGGTTGGTTACTCAGTTTTTTCTGTATCTACAGGTCTATGTCAGTGAGGATTCTGTCACACCTGTTGCTGAACCTGCCCTACAGCGGATCCACAGGTAAATGCTTTTACCTTCTAGGTGAGAAGGATGCAGCAATTAGAAGTTCCTTGTTTAAAAAAAAATAATAAAAAAATAAAATTAAAATAAAGGATATTTAGAGAACAAGGTGGATCCTTATAGGACTGAATATCCCTTTTAAAAATTAGGGGATTTATTGGGCAGCAGTTCAGGGCACTGTTCTGTCATGAGAAGGCTTTTTTGATTTTGGCTTTGGGGATTTGATTGCACAAGTTTACCTTTAATTTTGTTTGGGAAATATCTCTTTAAGGAAGTTGTTGGCGGTTCTTTTTACCGCATCTCATTTTTTAATTTGCGATCATGTGACCGCTCATTTACTTCCTGAGTGATGAATGGTTTGCTTCTAATTGGCTGTTTGGAAGCCGAATTTTCAAGGGGACAGAGCGGATTTTCTGGCATTGGATTGTTTTTTCTGCCTGTCGCTTCTCTCTGATGTTTGCAGATTTATAGGATCTGCAGTTTGAATAAGATTGTTTTATCTGCTGGAGTGGATTTGATTCCTGGTTACCGGTTGGGTGAGTCTCTCCAGCGTGGCTGGGATGTAGAGGTGCTGGTTCTAATAATTATTTGATATCTATGCCTAAAAATCTTTATTCTAATTATTTATATAGAAATTAGAGTATAAGGGAAATAAGGGGCTATTTTATTTGCTATGGATGCCGATCCCAAGCTTTCTCTGTCCTTTGACAAATGTCTTAATTGTGCAGATGCCCAGGTTATACCTCCTGTGCAATTTTGTTCCCCTTACCTTAAAGGGACAGTCAACACCAGCATTTTTGTTGTTTAAAAAGAAAGATAATCCCTTTATTACCCGTTCCCCAGTTTTGCACAACCAACACAGTTATATTAATATACTTTTTACCTCTGTAATTATCTTGTATCTAAGCTTCTGCTGACTGCCCCCTTATTTCAGTCCTTTTGACAGACATGCAGTTTAGCCAATCAGTGCTCAGTCCTAGGTCACTTTACGTGCATGAGCTCAATGTTATCTATATGAAACATGTGAACTAATGCCCTCTAGTGGTCAAACTGCATTCAGATTAGAGGCAGCCCTCAAGGTCTAAGAAATTATCATATGAACCTCCTAGTTTTAGCTTTCAACTAAGAATACCAATAGAACAAAGCAAAATTGGTGATAAAAGTAAATTGGGAAGTTGTTTAAAATTGCATGCCCTATTTAAATCATGAAAGTTTTTTTGGACTTGACTGTCCCTTTAATAAGGTTTAATTATCTAAAGATAAGGATCCCCTATCTCAACCTTCTTTTTCTCAGGATAATGCTGTTCAGGGGTTGTCTCAGCCTTCTTCTAACATGTCCCAATCTTTGACAGATTCCCATGCAGTGCCCTGTGGATCCTCTCAGTCAGTCCCTGGGAGTGTTTGTTTGCCTAAAGATTTTGTTGCGCAGTGGACTTCTGCAGTTTCTGCAGCCCTAAGTGCTTTACCTAGTTCTGGTAAAAGGAAGAGGAAATCTTAGAACATTTCTATGGTTTCTGATTCCGCCAAGACTGATTTGGTTAGTCTTTCTCAGTTATCTAGCGACTAGCGAGGATCATTCCTCTGCAGGGCGAGATCTCGGATTCGGAATCTGCGGTTCCTAGTACAGTAGGTTCTGATGAGGTTAATTTTAGATTTAAACTGGGGCATCTCTCTTTACTTTTGAAGGAGTTTGGATGACTCTGAAACAATTGCAGAAGCTCCTAAAAAAGCTAATAAGCTGAATAGAGTTTTTGATGTCAAATCTAAACCTGTGGAGTTTGTTCCTGTCCAGATCGCATGTCTGATATTATATCTCAGGAATGGGAGAAGCCGGGTGTTCTCGTTAACCCATCTCCTGTGTTTAAAAATATGTTTCCTGTTGCTGATTCAGTGCGAGATCTGTGGTGAGATCTATTCCTCTTGAGGATAGTTCCTCTTTTAAAGACCCTATGGATAAGAAAATGGAGGGTTATTTAAGAAAGATGATTCTTCATCAGGGTTTGCAGTTGCAACCAGTTGCTAGTATTGCGACAGTTGCTGGTGCAGCCTCTTATTGGTGTGACTGATTGTCTGATCTTATTTCAAAGGAGACTACTAAGATAGGATCAAGGCTCTAAAGCTGGCTTATACTTTTATCTGTGATGCCAGTACGCAAGTTGTCAGTCTGGGAGACAAGAATTCTAGTTTTGCAATTCTAACCCGCAGAGCCCTTTGGTTAAAGTCTTGGTCTGCGAATGTGACTTCCAAATCCAAGCTTCTGTCTCTACCTTTTAAGGGTAAGACTTTATTTGGACCTGGTCTTGCAGAGATCATTTCCATGGTTACTGGTGGAAAAGGAGTTTTTTTACCACAGGATAAGAAGAATAGGCCCAAGGGTCGTCAGACTTCTAATTTTCATTCCTTTCGTAACTTCAAGGGACAGAGATCTTCCTTGTCTTCTAAATCTGAGCAAGCCAATACTTCTTGGAGAGTTAGCCAGCCTTGGAATAAGGGTAAGCAATCCAGAAAGCCTTTTGATGATGCTAATTCAGCATGAAGGGGTCGTCCCTGATCCAGTACTGCATCAGGTAGGGGGCAGGCTTTCCTTTGTTTCAGCAGGCTTGGATTCGCAACATTCCAGATCCTTGTGCAGTGGATGTAGTCACCCAGGGATGCAGGATAGGATTCAAATCTTGTTCCCCCAGGGACAGATTTCTATTATCAAGATTACCTGGTTTAAGGCCTCTCTCTTTACCTGGTTTACAGATAAAGATAGAGGCCTTAAAACTGCGTAAGCGATATTTCTTCTCTGGGAGTGATAATCCCAGACCCTTTAGCAGAACAGGGTGAGGGATTTTATTCAAATATTTTTGTGGTTCCCAAAAGGAGGGAACTTTTCAACCCATTCTAGACCTCAAGTCTCTCATCAAGTTTCTCAAGGTTCTGTCCTTCAAAATGGAGACTATTTGTTCCATTCTCCCTCTAGTTCAAGAGGGTCAATTTATGACCACCATAGACCTGAAGGATGTGTATCTTCATGTGCCTATACACAGGGAACATTTCAAGTTCCTGAGGTTCGCTTTTTTTGATCAACATTTCCAATTTGTAGCCCTTCCTTTCAGCCTCGCCACTGCTCCTCAAATCTTTATGAAGGTTCTAAGGGCTCTTTTGGCTTTGGCCAGATCTCTAGGGATTGCGGTGGTGCCTTACCTGGACGGTATCTTGGTTCAGGCACCATCTTTTCAGTTAGCAAGATCCCATACAGATTCTCTGTTAGCTATTCTCCGCTCTCACGGGTGGAAGGTGAATCTAGGGAAAAGTTCCTTGGTGCCAAGTACCAGGGTATGTTTTCTGGGGACAATCATAGACTCAGTATCTATGAAAAAATTTTTGACGGAGGTCAGAAAATTCAAACTTCTGGTGGCCTGTCGTTCTCTTCAGTCCTCTGTTCATCCATCAGTGGCAGTGTGCATGGAAGTAATTGGTCTCATGGTGGCATCCATGGACATTATTCCATTTGCTCGCTTTCATCTGAGACCTCTACAGTTATGTATGCTCAGCCAATGGAACGGAGACCACTCAGATCTCTCTCAGAGGATAGTTTTCTCTGTCAAAGACCATTTGTCTCACGGCACTTGTTTCCTGAGACCTTCTAGGGAGATTGTGACCACGGATGCCAGCCTGTTAGGCTGGGGAGCAGTTTAAGGGTCCCTAAGAGCTCAGGCACTTTGGACTCAGGAGGAGTCTGCCCTCCCTTTAAATATCCTAGATTTGAGAGCAATTTTCAATGCACTAACAGCTTGGCCTCAACTGAGTTTAGTCCAGTTTATCAGATTTCAATCGGACAACATGACTTTGGTGGCGTATATCAACCACCAAGGATGAACTAGGAGCTTATTAGCTATGAAGGAGGTGACTCGCATTCTTCAGTGGGCAGAATCTCACAATTATCATCTCTTTGCCATTCATATCCCAGGGGTGGACAACTGGGAAGCAGATCATCTAAGCAGGCAGACGTTTCACCCAGGGCAATGAGCTCTCCATCTGGAAGTTTTCTCAATGTTAACCCTCTAATGGGGAGTTTTGGAGCTGGATCTAATGGCATCTCATCTAAACGCCAAGCTTCCAAAGTACAGAGCAAGATCATGAGACCCTCAAGCAGCTCTGGTAGATGCCCTGGCAGTGCCATGGGATTTCGGTCTAATTTATCTGTTCGCTCTGGTTGCCCTCCTTCCTCGAGTGATATCTTGTATCAAACAGGAGCAGGCTTCGGTAATTCTAATAGCTCCAGCGTGGCCTCGCAAAACTTGGTTTGTGGACCTAGTTAATGCGTCATCATTTCCCCCGTGGAAATTTCCTCTGAGGAAGGATCTTCTACTTCAGGGTACCTTCCTCCACTTGAACTTAGACTCTCTGAAGCTGACTGCTTGGTGATTGAACGCTTGTCCAGACAGGTTTTTCTGTAAAGGTTATTGAGACTATGATTCAGGCTCGTAAGCCTTTTACTCACAAGATTTATTATAAGGTATGGCGTAAATACCTTAATTGGTGTGGATCTTTCTTGGAGTCAGGTGAGAATTCCCTGTATTCTGTCCTTTCTTCAGGAGGGCCTGGAGAAGGGTTTATCAGTCAGTACCCTAAAGGGTCAGATTTCAACTATGTCGATTCTTCTGCAGAAGGGTCTGGCAATTTTGCCAGATGTTCAATCTTTTGTCCAGGCTTTGGTTAGAATCAGGCCTGTGTTTAGGTAAATTGATCCTCCTTGGAGTCTTAATCTTGTTCTCAAGGTTCTGCAGCAGGCTCCATTTGAGCCTATGCATTCTGTTGATATTAAGTTATTGTCCTGGAAGGTTTTGTCTCTGCCAGTAGAGTTTTTGAGCTTTCGGCTCTATAGTGTGATCCTCCTTATCTTATTCTTCATGCAGATAAGGCCGTCCTCCATACTAAATTAGGATTCCTACCTAAGGTGGTTTCGGAACGTAATATTAATCAAGAAATTGTTGTTCCTTTATTTTGTCCTAATCCTTCCTCTAAGAAGGAGCGGTTGTTGCACAATCTGGATGTTGTGCATGCTCTGAAGTTCTATTTGCAGGCTACGAAGGGATTTTCGTCAATCTTCTGCTCTTTTTGTTGTATTTTCTGGTAAGCGGAGGGGTCTGAAGGCCACTTCTTCTACTCTCTCCTTCTGTTTTTTCGATTGGCTTATGAGACAGCTGGACAGCAGCCTCCTGAGAAAATTACAACTCACTCCACCAGGGCTGTCGCTTCCTCTTGGGCCTTAGAAAATTATGCTTCTATGGAACAGATTTGCAAGGCAGCCACTTGGTCATCATTGCATACTTTTTCCAAATTTGATGTTTTTGCCTCAGCTGAGGCTTCTTTTGGGAGGAAGGTTTTTCAAGTGGTGGTGCCTTCTATTTAGGCTTGCCTGTCTTGTGTATCCCTCCCTTCCATTCTGTGGACTCTAGCTTGGGTATTGGTTCCCACTAGTAATTGAATGGATTTTTGGACTCTCCATGCCATTGGAAAGAAAATATAATTTATGCTTACCTGATAAATTATTTTATTTCCTGGCATGGAGAGTCTACAACCCGCCCTTATTTTAAGACGGCTTTTTGTCATTTTCTAAACCTCAGGCACCATTATACCCTCAGGGGGCCTATTTATGATGGAGCGAGCGGACATGATCCGATATTGCGGATCATGTCCGCTGCACATCGATAAATGCTGACAGTATACACTCTCGGCATTTATCATTGCACCAGCAGTTCTGGTGAACTGCAGGTGAAATGCCACCCCCTGCAGATTTGCGGCCGCTAGCAGGGGGTGTCAATCAACCTGATCGTATTCGATCGGGATGATTTCTGCCTGCGGCCTCAGAGCAGGCAGACAGGTTTCTTTAGACCGCTGCTTCATAACTTCTGTTTCCGGCAAGCCTGAATATAAATATGGCCCTTTGTGTCTTCTTCTCTTTCCATGATTCCTCGGCTGAATGACTCGGGATTGTGGGAAGTGGGAGGATGCTTGATGGTTTGCTGGGGTGTTCTTTGCCTCCACCTGGTGGCCAGGAGTTTAATTCCCACTAGTAATTGAATGGATTTGTGGACTCTCCATTCCAGGAACGAAAATAATTTATCAGGTAAGCATAAATTATATTTTTACCCAACACACACAAGCAGTGATACTCACATTATTAATAGTTAATTTATAGCTGTTACATACAAAGCATGTACAGAAATGCACTTTTTTTTTTACAATGTTTATATTACTGAAACCATCAGAGCGCATGATTTATATGCTGAACACTCTTTGGCTTTCCAGCCTACCTAGTCAGCAGTTACCTCTATACATTCATCCAAACATCTGGTAATGGCTTAGGGAGGACTGGAAACAATTGGCCCAGGTGGAAATTACAAGCCAGCAGCCTGGGTAAAGCAATTCCATTCCTTTACCCCATGGACAGTGGGCTGCCATTTACTGACTGACAGCACTACACTTGCAAGTATTGAAGGGGGAGCCAGAGGGCAGAAAAAGGTTGAAAGTGTTGCTAATTCTACTAATCTAGTCTGAACACTACTGTTATAATGTTGACAAAAAAAAAAGAATTGTAGGCTCTGTGCCCTTTGTGCCTATGTCAGCCCAGATTCCACCAAAAATATCATGGTGTGACAATATGTGCTATTAAACAGGCATATGGAGGAGGTATGAGATATATTAAAATATACTTTTTCTTTTTTTTTTATTATGTCAGTTAAAAAATGGATAGGTATTGCTGCTCACAGGATCACATACATACAGGCGGTCAAAGTCACATGCTCGGACACACATTTGGTCACCAATACTCTCAGGGTTACTCACAAAGGATCACACATGCAAATACAAGCACGGTCATACACACATACACCCACTTACAGACACAGTTGTACACACACACAATCACATTCAAGCAGATAAAGATTCAAACTGATATACACTTACATACTTTTATCCCAGTGAATTCAGCACAATTTTAACTCTATAGGGCTGATATACTATGCCCCGAATGTGGCCAACTCGAAACAGGAGTAAAGAAGCAGCGGTCTTAAGACCGCTGCTCCTTATCTGGATCCGCCACCTTTGAGCGGCGTACAGCAATCAACCCGATCAGGATGATTGGCACCCACTGCTAGCGAATCTGCACTAGAACTGCTTGTGCAATGCTGAATGCCAACAGCGTATGCTGTCCGCATTCAGTGATGTCTGTTGGACATGATACGCTACATCGTATCATGTCGGACAGACATTGTTAAATCGGCCCCCTATAAATCACAAATAGAAATATATGGTTTATGGAATATTTTTAAAAAACGCACCTGCATGTGAAAAGCTGGCTCTATGTCCTGTCCAGTGACTAGAAGGTCCAGACTCACAAGATAAATCATATCAAGCCCTTTTCTAAATTTCCACTGCAGGTTCACACAAGCAAAGCTGCAGTCATGATTTATAAAGCAGCCAATTGCATGTTAGCAGGGGGCGGTGTTGCATGCGATCACACAGGAGCACATGTGTGCAATAGTAAATGTGGCAGCGTATTACTGCCCATCAGAGGAGAAGCTGGGCCAACAGGGGCGAATATGTACGCTCCTGTCCACCCTTGGATGATAAATTGAACCCTAAGAGGAAGGCTAATGCTTCACTCACTTTTCCCTCCTGCACACTCTCTCTCACAGCAGCACATCACATGACCAACCAGGAATCCTCTATATAATATCATTCACAGCATGATATTATTTTATTGTATTAATGGTTTCTGCCCTTCTATTAGATATTATTAGCACATCCTTTTCACCCGGCCCTATTTCAACCTATATGATGTCGGCCTGGGGGGCAATTGCCACCCTGTCCCCTGGCCCAGTCTGCCCTGAGTCCTTGTCTTGCCATAAATCTATCCACTAGCAAGTGATGAAACACAATCAAAATGGAGGTGAGGGCTTTGTGGACTGTGGAAGTTGTCAGTTTCTCCAGAAGGGATGGAGTTTGGCATTTGGGAGGGAGCAGAGGCAGCACAGGACATAGAGGGATATTTATGAGGCTACAAGCAGCTCCTGTGCTGGACCAAGCTAAAGAAACCTGCCTCAGCTCGTGAAAAACACAATATTAGTTTAATCCAACCTCTGAAGGACGACAGCTGAATTCATTTTCTAGTAGTTTTGTTAAATTGAGTACAGTGCTGTCTACTTGTATAACAACTACCAGAAAGTTAGTGCCGCTCCCCCTTAATCTGCTGCCCTAGGCAAATGTTTAGTTTGCCTAGGCAGTAATATGCCCCTGAGTGAGATAAAAGAGTGCAGAGTTGGAGAAAACTGTTCCCTACTAGTTTCTATTTGTTAAGAACATGTTAAATCTATAGAAGATGGAAAACGAATATAAAATCTAGTCCTTACAATGGTGTTAGTTGCCCTTGAAAAGATCTGAAGATTTGAAAACTTGCTAATAAGCATTGCTATTGTTAGAAAATGAAGTGCAAGTGATAACACTGCAGCCAACTACAGGTGCTGTAAGTATTTGCTTGAAACCTCAAGCTGTTTGTAGAGGTTGGTAACAACCTAAAAGGGTATTCCAGAAGTAGCTATAGAGTAAACATTATCTGCAGGGGGTCATCAGAGAAGTAGCTTAATATGGGCTACATTTACTAATGTCCAGGCAGACAAGGGTGGGAATCTCTGTCTGGCATAGCATCTAGGGGGCAGAAATATGCTGCCCACATTTATCATTGCATAATCCACTGCTTGTGTAATGCTGTCCCCTGCTCGCATGTGAGAAGTTTGGGGTGGTTGATAAACGCCACTTTAGAGTTGGCGCAGCAGGTTAAAAAGCAGCGGTTTGATTATCTTCAGATTCAGCAGCCTCATCAGTTTTTATGTTATTCTAATGTCTAGAAATGTGAAGTTTAGTGAATCAGCTATACAGGACAATAGGCTGGTGGCACGTCCATGTCTGGCATCTAAACGTTCCGTATGGTCTTGAGGACAAATGGGCACTTGAACAACAGAAAGACAATTTTATAAACATATTTACATATTGACAATGAATTTAGCTGGCAGGTACCTAGTCATGCAATACCGGATTTTCCAGTTCAGTTCATGGAAATAAGGTGTAGAAATATTTGTTAAAGGATGGTAAAGTAAGACTGAATTAAACAGCAGGCTAATGAGCTTAGTAGTGAGTATCACCTGAAAAATGCTGTGCCTCTGTGTGTATGTGTGCAGTGTTTTTTTTGTTTTGTTTTTTAATTACATTTTTATTAAGTTTTTCAGATATATTGAACATTGACAACAATGATTAAGTCAAATCGTACAGATAATCATGTTGATGTACAGAGTACAAAATGATATAAACAAGCACAATACATGAAACTGAAATAGTAAAATAAAACTAGAATACCTAGTCTATACATTAGCATATACTAACACAGCATCGTGAGGATCCATACAAACTAGGCATATCATTTAGTTAACTAATGCGAAAACATATCGTGCCATAGCATAATTAATAACAATGTTATCATACTTATGTTGTACTTATATATGTAAAAGAAGAAAAAGAAAGAAAAAAATAAAATAAGGACCTGTTGTAGTATCTTCAGCATATAAAATTATTTAAAAATAGGAGAGGAAAGAACACAATAGACTACTTGTGACCGGCAGCAGGGAATAAAAACAGTCAGCAAAAATATATAAAAATATATACACGTACATACATATATATAGGGTAAGTATATATTAAACTAAGAAACATAGCCTAATGTATGACAGCTGGATTTGTCATTCTACTGGACCTGGTGCCGCCTTGGGCCGACACTGGACCACCAAAAAATGAAAGGCTCACTTATTAAATCCCTTACTGTAGTTGTATGGCAGCTGAATATGATGATCTCTGCTCACACAAAGTCTTCCCAAAGCTACCAAAATGATAACATAATTTCTGTCACTGCTGCAACAGGACGTGAAGTAGAATTAGTGGCCGTTCTTTTGAGTGAAACTGCGATTTAGTCTCTGGTGGCTAACAGATGCACTCAGAGAACTGTAAATAGGGAGGGGGGAGAGTATTATAATATATAACTTAGTTATATGAAGAAAGAGCTATGAGCCCTACATAAAAAAAACATAAGCAGATTAATTGCTAACAGCCTTATGAGTGGTTTCATATTATACAAGATGTTTAACCTGGCTAACATAAAGATATTATAGTAAAAGCAACATTACCACACTGAAGTTGGTCACTATAGTTGTGTCTTTCTTATGTTATATCTTATAGAAAATGGCTTACTTATCATAAGGTGAGATCTAGCAATAGGCATTAGTAGGTTCTAGAGGGAACATAGCATCTAGGGGCTATAGCTAGTGATGTTGCGAATAGTTTGCTGGCGAATAGTTCCCGGCGAACATAGCATGTTCGCGTTCGCCGCGGCGGGCGAACATATGCAATGTTCGGTCCACCCCCTATTCGTCATCATTGAGTTAACTTTGACCCTGTACCTCACAGTCAGCAGACACATTCCAGCCAATCAGCAGCAGACCCTCCCTCCCAGACCCTCCCACCTCCTGGACAGCATCCATTTTAGATTCATTCGGAAGCTGCATTCTTAGTGAGAGGAGGGACAGTGTAGCTGCTGCTGATTTAATAGGGAAATCGATAGCTAGGCTAGTGTATTCAGTGTCCACTACAGTCCTGAAGGACTCATCTGATCTCTGCTGTAAGGACAGCACCCCAAAAAGCCCTTTTTAGGGCTAGAACATCAGTCTGCTTTTTTTTTTTTTTCCTGTGTAATCTAATTGCAGTTGCCTGCCTGCCAGCGTGTGTGTCAGGCTCACAGCATATACTGTGCTCACTTGCCCAGTGCCACCACTCATATCTGTTGTAACAGCAGTGTATATTTAAAAAAAACAACACTTTTTTAACTGTGAAATAATAGCAGTCAGTTTCCTTCACACGTGTGCGTTTCAGTGCCTGCCAGGGCACAGTGTCACACCAGTGCAACTCATATCTGGTGTAACGGTAGTGTACATTAACCCCTTAATGACCACAGCACTTTTCCATTTTCTGTCCGTTTGGGACCAGGGCTATTTTTACATTTCTGCGGTGTTTGTGTTTAGCTGTAATTTTCCTCTTACTCGTTTACTGTACCCACACATATTATATACCGTTTTTCTCGCTATTAAATGGACTTTCTAAAGATAACATTATTTTCATCATATCCTATAATTTACTATAAAAAAATTATAAAATATGAGTAAAAAATTGAAAAAAACACACTTTTTCTAACTTTGACCCCCAAAATCTGCTACTCATCTACAACCACCAAAAAACACCCATGCTAAATAGTTTATAAATTTTGTCCTGGGTTTAGAAATACCCAATGTTTACATGTTCTTTGCTTTTTTTGCAAGTTATAGGGCCATAAATACAAGTAGCACTTTGCTATTTCTAAACCATTTTTTTTCAAAATTAGCACTAGTTACATTGGAACACTGATATCTGTCAGGAATCCCTGAATAGCCATTGACATGTATATATTTTTATTTAGAAGACATCCCAAAGTATTGATCTAGGCCCATTTTGGTATATTTCATGCCACCATTTCACCACCAAATGCGATCAAATAAAAAAAAATTGTTCACTTTTTCACAATTTTTTTCACAAACTTTAGGTTTCTCACTGAAATTATTTACAAAAAGCTTGTGCAATTATGGCATAACTGGTTGTACATTTTTCTCTGGGATCCCCTTTATTCAGAAATAGCAGACATATATGGCTTTGACGTTGCTTTTTGATAATTAGAAGGCCGCTAAATGCCACTGCGCACCACACGTGTATTATGTCCAGCAGTGAAGGGGTTAATTAGGGAGCATGTAGGGAGCTTTTTGGGGTAATTTTAGCTTTAGTGTAGTAGACAACCCAAAGTATTGATCTAGGCCCATCTTGGTATATTTCATGCCACCATTTCACCGCCAAATGCGATCAAATAAAAAAAAACTTTACATTTTTCCAAATTTTAGGTTTCTCACTGAAATCATTTACAAATATTTTGTGCAATTATGGCACAAATGGTTGTAAATGCTTCTCTGGGATCCCCTTTTTTCAGAAATAGCAGACATATATGGCTTTGGCATTGCTTTTTGGTAATTAGAAGGCCGCTAAATGCCGCTGCGCACCACACGTGTATTATGCTCAGCAGTGCAGGGGTTAATTAGGGAGCTTGTAGGGTTAATCTTAGCTTTAGTGTACTGTAGTAGACAACCCCAAGTATTGATCTAGGCCCATCTTGGTATATTTCATGCCACCATTTCACCGCCAAATGCGATCAAATTAAAAAAAATAGTCAACTTTTTCACAAACTTTAGGTTTCTCACTGAAATTATTTACAAACAGCTTGTGCAATTATGGCACAAATGGTTGTAAATGCTTCTCTGGGATCCCCTTTGTTCAGAAATAGCAGACATATATGGCTTTGGTGTTGCTTTTTGGTAGTTAGAAGGCCACTAAATGCAACTGCGCACAACACATGAATTATGCCCAGCAGTGAAGGGGTTAATTAGGTAGCTTGTAGGAAGCCTGCAGGGTTAATTTTAGCTTTAGTGTAGAGATCAGCTTCCCATCTGTCACATCAGACCCCCTGATCCCTCCCAAAGAGCTCTCTTCCCTCCCCCACCCCACATTTGTCCCCGCCATCTTAAGTACTGGCAGAAAGTCTGCCAGTACTAAAATAAAAGGTATCTTTTTTTTTTTATATATATTTTTTAGCATATTTACATATGCTGTTGTGTAGGATCCCCCCCTTAGCCCCCAACCTCCCTGATACCCCCCAAAAACAGCTTCCTAACCCTCCCCCTCTGCCTTATTGGGGGCCATATTGGGTACTGGCAGCTGTCTGCCAGTACCCAGTTTGCAAATAAAATGTTTTTTTATTTTTTTTTATTTCATTTTTCTGTAGTGTAGCTTCTCCCCCCCACCAAGACCAATCCCCCACCCGCTCCCAGATCACTTAGATTTCCAAGTACTAAATATTTTGCACCCCTTTCTCCCACTTATATAAAAAAAAAAATTCTGTAGTGTAGCGGTTCCCACCCGCTCCCTCCCCGTGCACACGCCCGCGCGCGTCTGTCACTGTGAAGCGGGCGTAACCCTTACACTACCTGATCGATACAACATCATACCAGATGTTTTAAAGCACATTATTCCAAACAATTTAGGAATGTTAGGTGATTTATGCCCTTTATGGATTAAAACCAGACTCTGCATCAACTATGTAATTTTCCATGGGAGTTTTGCCATGGATCCCCCTCCGGCATGCCACAGTCCAGGTGTTAGTCCCCTTGAAACAACTTTTCCATCACTATTGTGGCCAGAAAGAGTCCCTGTGGGTTTTAAAATTCGCCTGCCTATTGAAGTCAATGGCGGTTCGCCCGGTTCGCCCATTTGCGAACATTTGCGGAAGTTCGCGTTCGCCGTTCGCGAACCCAAATTTTTATGTTCGCGACATAACTAGCTATAGCCTACAGGACCTCGAAACAAAATAAAGTGAAGGGAGAAAGCAGTTATTTGCTTTTGCCTAGATGTTCCCATATGAATGATCAGAAATGGTACTAAGGCCTTTGATCAGCATAGAAACTATAGGAGTGTGCAGCAGAAATAGTGGGATCATAGCATCTCATACAATTAATACATGCGCACAGCACAGATTTTTAACTATAAAACTCCTCATCAGGGAAGGAAAAAGTATCTAGCTAGCTGAGGTAGCATTATATATCCCTACACATCAGTAGACAGTCATTGTTAATAGGGCTATCCTTGCTGCTAATGGTGCAGACTATTAAACCAGTATATATGGTAGCTCTAATCCAAAAATGCAGGGAACCATAACACACACAGAAAACTTATGTCTATAATATAATACTCTCTTACATTGATGATAGCTTTAGGAGTCAGGGATCAGGGAGACCTTATGAAGGCTTAACTTAAATATTTTAACTGACAAAAAAACATTAGTAAACTCAAAAAAAATAAAAAATAAATCCAATATAACACTGGAGCTCAATATAGGCAAAATGTATTGTAAGATTAGCCAACTCCAGATCGGCTCTGTCCATGTGTTAAGCCCAGCTGAAACGCATATTCAGTGTTCAAAAACTCAGAGTGGTTGAGTATATTAGCTTGAACAACAAGCAGGACTATTGTTTCAGAACCAGATTCTGACCCAATAAGGATATGCTGTATCTGTCTCCAAGGCCCCTATTTATCAAAGTCTGGTGGACCTGATCCGACAGTGCGGATCAGGTCCGCCAGACTTCGCTGAATACGGAGAGCAATACGCTCTCCGTATTCAGCATTGCACCAGCAGCTCACAAGAGCTGCTGGTGCAACGCCGCCCCCTGCAGACTCACGGCCAATCGGCCGTCAGCAGGGGGGTGTCAATCAACCCGATCGTACTCGATCGGGTTGATTTTCGGCGATGTCTGTCCGCCTGCTCAGAGCAGGCGGACAGGGTTATGGAGCAGCGGTCTCTGTGACCGCTGCTTCATAACTGCTGTTTCTGGCGAGTCTGAAGACTCGCCAGAAACACGGGCCATCAAGCTCCATTTGGAGCATGATAGATAGCCCCCAAGTCTCAATACCTATTTTTTTACTTGTTTGAGACAATGACAGAGCTGTATTGGAATAGGCAGTGTTCTGCGTAGCTGTCTTTAATTCTGTTGGGGAAGTGGTTTCACGGGTGTGCAGTGTTTTTAACCCCTTAATGACCACAGCACTTTTCCATTTTCTGTCCGTTTGGGACCAAGGCTATTTTTACATTTTTGAGGTGTTTGTGTTTAGCTGTAATTTTCCTCTTACTCCTTTACTGTATCCACACATATTATATACCGTTTTTCTCGCCATTAAATGGACTTCCTAAAGATACCATTATTTTCATCATATCTTATAATTTACTATAAAAAGAAATTATAAAATATGAGGAAAAAATGGAACAAAACACACTTTTTCTAACTTTGTCCCCCAAAATCTGTTACACATCTACAACCACCAAAAAACACCCATGCTAAATAGTTTCTAAATTTTGTCCTGAGTTTAGAAATACCCAATGTTTACATCTTCTTTGCTTTTTTTGTAAACTATAGGGCCATAAATATAAGTAGCAGTTTGCTATTTCCAAACCATTTCTTTTCAAAATTAGCGCTAGTTACATTAGAACACTAATATCTTTCAGGAATCCCTGAATATCCATTGACATGTATATATTTTTTTTTAGTAGACATCCCAAAGTATTGATCTAGGCCCATTTTGGTATATTTCATGCCACCATTTCACCGCCAAATGAGATCAAATACAAAAAATCGTTCACTTTTCACAAATTTTTTCACAAACTTTTGGTTTCTAACTTAAATTATTTACAAACAGCTTATGCAATTATGGCATACATGGTTGTAAATTCTTCTCTGGGATCCCCTTTGTTCAGAAATAGCAGACATATATGACTTTGGCGTTGCTTTTTGGTAATTAGAAGGCCGCTAAATGCCACTGCGCACCACAAGTGTATTATGCCCAGCAGTGAAGGGGTTAATTAGGGAGCATGTAGGGAGCTTTTTGGGGTAGTTTTAGCTTTAGTGTAGTGTAGTAGACAACCCCAAGTATTGATCTAGGCCAATTTTGGTATATTTCATGCCACCATTTCACCGCCAAATGCGATCAAATTAAAAAAAACGTAAATTTTTTCTCAATTTTAGGTTTCTCACTGAAATTATTTACAAACAGCTTGTGCAATTATGGCACAAATGGTTGTAAATGCTTCTCTGGGATCCCCTTTGTTCAGAAATAGCAGACATATATGGCTTTGGCATTGCTTTTTGGTAATTAGAAGGCCTCTAAATGCCGCTGCGCATCACACGTGTATTATGGCTAGCAGTGAAGGGGTTAATTATGTAGCTTGTAGGGAGCTTGCAGGGTTAATTTTAGCTTTAGTGTAGAGCTCAGCCTCCCACCTGAAACATCAGACCCCCTGATCCCTCCCAAACAGCTCTCTTCCCTCCCCCACCCCACAATTGTCCCCGCCATCTTCAGTACTGGCAGAAACTCTGCCAGTACTAAAATAAAAGGTATTTGGCCCTTTAAAAAAAAAAAAAAAAAAGCATATTTACATATGCTGATGTGTAGGATCCCCCCTTAGACCCCAACCTCACTGATCCCCCACCAAACAGCTCTCTAACCCTTCCCCTCTGCCTTAATGGGCGCCATCTTGGGTACTGGCAGCTGTCTGCCAGTACCCAGTTTTGTAAAAAAATGCCCTTTTCTGTAGTGTAGCTTCCCCCCCACACCAAGACCAACCCCCAACCCCTTCCAGGTCCCTTAGAATACATTTTTAATATTTAGATTTATTTATTTTTTTAAGCTTTTAACTTTTTTTTTTTCTGTAGTGTAGCGGTTCCCACCCGCTCCCGCCCCGTGCACGCGCCCGCCCGCCACCCCCCGTGCACGCGGGCGCTCCCGTGCGCGCCCCCGTAGATCCCGCCCCCGATCCCGCCCCCCTCCACTTTAAACTGAGCACCGATGGCCGCCCACCCGCCTCCCACGTAAGCTCCCACCCACCAACGATACCGGCCATAGATGTCCGGTGCAGAGAGGGCCACAGAGTGGCTCTCTCTGCATTGGATGGCCAAGGGGGGTTATTGCAGGATGCCTCCATATCGAGGCATCACTGCAATAACCGGAAAGCAGCTGGAAGCGAGCAGGATCGCTTCCAGCTGCTTTCCAGACCAAGGACGTACGCCACACGTCCTCGGTCATTAACTGTATTTTTTTTGAGGACGTGTGGCGTACGTCCTTGGTCGTTAAGGGGTTAAAGGGACATTGTACACTAGATTTTCGTTTGTATAAATGTTTTGTAGATGATCCATTTATATAGCGCATACAGGTTTTTGTTTTTGTAAAAATGTATAATTTTGCTTATTTTTAAATAACGTTGTGCTGATTTTCAGACTCCTATCCAAGTTTTAGAAGTAGACTTGTCTACCTACTCCAGCTTGCTCCTGTTTGTGTAAAGGGTCTTTTCATATGCAGGGGAGGGGGGAGTGTCTGCTCTTTCTTCTTTCCCGCCCAATCCAGTGGGTGTCCCAGTCTAACCTTTTCAACAGTGCTAAATTGCAGCTTCTAAGTAAGTTTTTAAACAGATTTATACTGGATTTTTAGATCAGAATCTGTGCATATTATTCTTTACAGTAGTGTCTATTACATGTAGTTATATGAAAATTGGTGTATACTGTCCCTTTAACTTATATTTAAATACAAAACCATAGTATAAAAAGTAAGTAAATAACTCCACATATTGAACAGAGGATTAATGCACCTTTGGCTTAACGCTTGAGTGATATCTGACATGATTGTTTCAGCATACACTCATAGAAGTCTATTATGCAAGAGATTTAGCACATTCACACTATCCGACATCAAGATGTTAGTGTGCCCTAGACTCTCACCCTCGATCAATAAAATATTACTTTCAACTGAGTAGTATTAATTTAACTGATTTAATGTAGCGCACAACAGCACTAATATTTTTGCACTCCACTTATTATCTAGCTCATAGGGCTCCATTTATAAAGCAGCAGATGCAGTTTTTGGAGTCCCATCATTTCAGTCTCGTTCTGAAATGGAAGTTAAGAAGCATCGGTCATAGGTGGCGGATTGAAATCATCCCGATCCGATGCGGTCGAGATGATTGACAGCCCCTGCTAGTGGTGGATTGGCTACCAGTGAGCAGGGGCGGCATTGCATAAGCATTTCACTAAAAATGTTTGTGCAATGATAAATGCAGACAGCGTATTTAAGGAAGCTCTAACAGTCTCGGTTGTAAAGCTGTTGTTCCTGAGCTGCAGGCATCTGTCTTCATATCGTAACAGAGCGCAATCATTGTTCCGTTACCATATGAAGGCAGATTGCCTGATCGTTACAGACAGTGACACTGTGTGTGTCACCGTCTGTAATGATCATCTTCTGGTGCCAGTGGGAGGTGTGGGAGGGAAGGAGGGTGGGAGGGACAGTGGTGGAGTGGGAAGGGGTGGGAGGGACAGGCGAGGCATTACACTGCAGAAATGAAAGTTTGAAACAGAGAGGTAGGGAGGGACGGAATGCTACACTACAGAAAAAGTTTAGACAATCACGAGGAGGGGGAGGTAAGGGGCACTACTGCACTACAGAAAAAAATAATTCTAAATTAATTAAAAAAAAAAAAAAAAAAAATAGAAAATATTTATAAACTACATACTGGCAGACTGTCTGCCAGTACATAAGATAGTGGGGAGGAGTGTGGGAGGGGGGGTGAAAGAGAGTTGTTTGGGAGGGATCAGGGAGGTGACCGTGTCAGGTGGGAGGGTAATCACTGCATTACAATACTATTACCCTTACTTTCTAAATAATGAACTCCTCCACTGCTGAGAATTTCAGAACTGTGGTGCTCAGCTTCAATTAGCGGCCTTCTAATTAACAAAAAGCAATAGCAAAACCATGCATGTCTGTTGTTTTTGAACAAAGGGATTCCCAGAGAAGATTTTACATCCATTTGTGTTATGACTGCACAAGTGGTAATTTTAATGAGAAACTCATCATTTTGGAAAAATTAACAATCGATAGCGAAACAGTGGTAGGAAATTTACTAAAATGGGCCTAGATCAATATCTCGGGTTGTCCTTTTAAAATAAATATATAGTTTTGTCAGGTAAATAAAAAAATAAAAAAACAAGAGCCCAATCCGATATGCAGCGTCGCCCGCAAAAGCCGGCGACGCCAAATTTTGCGCGGGTTTGGCATCACATATATGGCGTAACATAGAAGTTACACTCGTATATTTCTGCCTTCCCCCGTAGTTTTTTGCCCCATAGACTGATATACCAAACCCACGCAGTTTGGTATCCAATATACAGCGTAAGGACTTACGTGGTAAAATGGAGAAATCTTACTCCATTTTCACCTCGCCACAAAATGCAGGCGAAGCAAGCCTTACGCTGAGTATTGGAGCCCTGTAACTCCCTAAACTGCCTGCAAAATAAAACCTAACATCTAACGCATGCGCAATGTCTATCTACCTGTCAACCGCAATCCCACACCTCAATACCTAATAAAGTGTTTAACCCCTAAACCGCTGCTCCTGGACCCCGCCGCCACCTACATTAAATGTATTACCCCCTAATCTGACCCCCCTACACCGCCGCCACCTATATTAACTATATTAACCCCTAATCTGAGCCCCCTACACCGCTGCCACCTATATTAACTATATTAACCCCTAATCTGAGCCCCCTACACCGCCGCCACCTATATTAACCCCTAATATGAGCCCCCTACACCGCCGCCACCTATATTAAATTTATTAACCCCTAATCTGATCCCCCTACACCGCCGCCTCCTATATTAAATTTATTAACCCCTAATCTGATCCCCCTACACCGCCGCCACCTACATAAAATATATTACCCCCTAAACCTAAGTCTAACCCTAACACCCCCTAACTTAATTATTATTTAAATAAATCTAAATTATATTAATATTAATCACTAAATTATTCTTATTTAAAACTAAATACTTACCTATAAAATAAACCTTAAGATATCTACAATATAATTAATAATTACATTGTAGCTATTTTAGGGTTTATATTTATTTTACAGGCAACTTTGTATTTATTTTAACTAGGTACAATAGCTATTAAATAGTTAATAACTATTTAATAGCTACCAAGTTAAAATAATTACAAAATTACCTGTAAAATAAATCCTAACCTAAGTTACCATTACACCTAACACTACACTATCAATAAATTAATTAAATAAACTACAATTATCTAAACTAAAATACAATTAAATAAACTAAACTATATTACAAAAAAAACAAACACTAAATTACAAAAAATAAAAAAATGTTACAAGAATTTTAATCTAATTACACCTAATCTAAGCCCCCTAATAAAATAAAAAAGCCCCCCAAAATAATAAAATTTCCCTACCCTAAACTAAATTACAAAAGTAATCAGCTCTATTACCAGCCCTTAAAAGGGCCTTTTGCAGGGCATTGCCCCAAAGTAATCAGCTCTTTTACCTGTAAAAAAAAAGAACAACCCCCCCATTACAACCCACCACCCACACACCCCTACTCTAAAACCCACCCGATCCCCCCTTAAAAAAAACTAAGTCTAACACCCAAGTGCTCCTTACCTGTCCTGAAGACCGGCGGAGAAGGTCCTGTTCCAGGCGGTGAAGTCTTCTTCCAAGCGGCGACGTCCAGGAACCAGCCGGCGCGGAGCGGAGGAATTGAAGACCGATGACCGCTGAGCTGAAGACCGTCCACTCTGGAACTGAAGACCGCAGAGCCATGGAGCGTGGAGGATCCTCTTCATACGATCTCCGCCGTACACTGAATAGGAATTCAAGGTACGCGATTAACACGATTAACAAATCAGCCAATAGAATGTCAGTAGCTCTTATTCTATTGGCTATTCAAATCAGCCAATAGAATTACAGTAGCTCTCATCCGATTGGCTGATTTGAATTTGAAAGCTCAAATCAGCCAATAGGAATTCAAGGGATGCCATTTTTAAACGCGTACCTTGAATTCCTATTCAGTGTACGGCGGAGATCGTATGAAGAGGATCCTCCACGCTCCATGGCTCCGCGGTCTTCAGTTCCAGCGTCGCCAATCTTCAGTTCCAGCATCGCCGGTCTTCAGTTCCAGAGTGAATGTCTTATTTGTGCCATGTAGAGACAGGTATGTTGAGCCCAAAACTAGAAAGTAGCAAAAAAAAGGATGTGCCTCATGGTGCAATATTACACTCCAAAATAGGGTGACCATATTGCCGCTATAAAAAGGGACACATATGAAAAATACATATGTCAGGGCTGTTTTCAAAGCTGTTTAAATAAATGCTTTTTATAAGAACTCTGACATATGTATTTTTCATATGTGTCCCTTTTTAAAGCGGCAATATAATCACCCTAACACAGTCCCACTTGCATTTTAAATAGCACTGAGATACTGCTAAAAGGGCATGCCGGATCATCAGAGCCATCCGGTAGGCTCAACTCTTGTCTCAGGAAGATTGAAAAGAATACACACTTATAAAATAAATACAGCTACAGTATATAGCATGAAATGCATTTTTGTCAACAAAAAAGCACTAAATGTGTTCTAAATATTCTTTGTTATAATCACTGATTCTCTAATATCACCTGTGTTATATTGTACAATTACAATTACACGCTCACTATTCCAATAGGTACAACAGACAGGAAGAGGTTAATGTTTCCCACGGTCTCTTGTCTCCCTGCTGCCTACCTTGTTTCTCCTTCCTTAGTCATGGTGATGAGATGAACGACTTTGCCTTCCGCACCAAAAATATCACTGTCACAGTCAACAACCGCTTCAGGTGTGACCGGCCAACAGTGCGCACAGGAAATAAGAGGGGGGAATTAATTTACTGATGCACACTAAGAAGTGTAACAATGTTAGTTCGTCAGCAACACAGAGACAGTATTCCAGTTCTGCACTGTTTATCTAAATGCAATTGTATGCATTTAATATTGCATTATGTAGTTAGTTCTCTATAGCTTTGTATCTGTTAGTGGGTTTGACATGCTCACCTCAACATGGTAACTCTCCTATAAAGCAACCATCAAAAGAATGGCTGATTTGTTTTACAAATGTTTATCCGCACCCGATTATAGGTCGCATCCCGAAAGTGCGGCCTATACTCGAAACAATACGGTATTTGGATTTTGTAAGCGGAGATTTAGAGAAAGGAATATATAGTTGTAAATACCTTCTATGTAAACCCCCACTGAGTTTATATACATCAAAGGTGAAATAAAGCAAAAACATCCCAACATGTTATGCACAAAACAAATTAGAATATATATACACACCAAAGAGGTACGGTTAAGTATTGACAAAGTAGGATTAATGCCCCAAGTGGTGAACAGTAATATTACAGGATTGAGTAACTAACACAGAGCTTGCTAAAAAAAAATCCACACAAAATTTTTATTTAAATTAACAAAATTAACTAAATGGGTCTGAAAAGAGCCATTGGGTCTCACAAAAAAAAATACAAAAAAAAAATTAACCCCTAAAAAAATACACAGACAGCAAAAAAGTACAGCTATGCTACTGCCAGTGATTTATAGTGATGACTGGTAAGCTAGGGGTTAATAGCTCTGAAACTTAAATTAGCTAAATGGCTCTGAAAAGAGACTTTGGGTCTCACAAAAAAATTACTAAAAAAAAATTAACCCCTAAAAAAATGCACAGGTAGCAAAAAGTGCAGCTATGCTACTGCCAGTGATTTATAGTGATCACTGGCAAGCTAGGGGTTAATTTGCTCTGAGAAGAACCTTTGTTTTTTTTTATCAAATATATGAAATAAATCTCTCTCTCCTAAACACAGATCTCTCTCTCTCTCCAACAAAAACGCAAGTGAGGAGAGGGAGGGAGATCCACACTGATCAGTGTCAATATTTACAAATATTGACATGCTCAGACAAATGGGATATTTTATTATAATTTATTTTTATTGTGGCAATCTCAGATTGGTTGACACTAGCCTGCCCCTATGATGACACCCCCAGAGGCCCCATGATGCACTGGGCATTGCCATCTTTGAAGCCTCATGGGGGTGGGGGAGGGGGGCTATATGGCTTATTTTTTATACTTTTTTTTTTTATTATATATTCTTTTTTATTACTAAGTGCCTCGACCCTCTGAGGCACTCAGCACACAAGCAGAGCATTGGAAGCCTGTCCGATCCCTTCTGATGCTCTGCTATACTGCCGGGCTCCATGTAGAGCGAAACTGGAAGTGATCACTTGTGGGGGAGTGATCAATCCGGGTCTCGGCAGTCATCGAGGCATCGCTGCAATACTTTTAGCCGACGACGTACAGGGTACGTCCCTGGTCATTAACAACCATTTTTTGTAGGACGTACCCTATACGTAGTCGGTCCTTAAGGGGTTAAGTATTGACAGAGTAGGATTAATGCACCAAGTGGTGAACAGTAATATTATAGGATTGAGTAACACAGAGCTTGCTAGGGCACAGGTGATTACTAATTGTTTAGCAGCTGCACAGCACAGAGGTTGCTAAGCTTGTATGACAATATAGCAATTGCAGGATATGATTACAGTCAGCAGGCAGGTAATGCCTTTAGTAGAACCTCTGTAAATATTCTCCAGTGGTTCAAGTACATTGAGTGCATACAGGAGATAAACAGCTGATAAGCTGTGAGCACAAGCACATGAGAGAGACACAATCCAGAGTAAACAAGTAATGATATTACCTTTAGAGTCTGCACAAACACTTTAGAGATACTTCCAGCATTTGAAGCTTGAGAAGAGGAATCCCAGTCACAGAAACTTAGAGAGATCCGGTAGCTCTGTCAGAGAGCTAGTCAATAATCAAGCAATGAGGAATGGTGCAGCTGCTATTTATTGATTGGAGAGGTGGTGTGCAAAGGTAAGATGAATCCAGGTTAAAGGGGCAGAGGAATAGTGGATGTTAAAGGGGCAGAGGAAAAATATATGACCGTTATATTCACTGAACAAAGCTTTGCACTTTATCAACACCCTTTGTGTGTTGACTTTGATCTGTCCATTTTGTTGGTGAGATAAAGTACAAAACCCATGGTCATGAGGATTGTAATCGCTGAAGTCATTTCTGTCCATGCTTTGTATGGACAATCTTCACGCCAGCCCTTCAAATCTAATGTTTAACTTTTCCCAATACATAAATGTTGCTTCACTCAAAACATGAAAACACGAATCAGGCGCTGAAAAAACGCTGTTAAACAAGATTGGAATTGACCAATGTAGGATATCAGAAAGAGCGTAGCAGCTAGCAGCAGTTAGGGCAGAGCAATCAAGGACATACAGGCGCATTGTGGTATAGGTAGAATCATGATACAAAGGCAGGGCTAGAAGGTATCATACATGGCAGTCAGCAGAAATTCTAATAACACACGAGAGCAGAAAAACTGACTCAAGAGCAGTGCGTAAGCAAACACACAAAACTACTCGTGGGGTCATTTGTGCAATCACAGCACAAGGCTAAACCTGGCATGAATTACAAATGCAGAGAAAGTACTGGTAATCCTGAAAACAATGAGTGGCAGTTTGTATTAGCAGGACAGGTTGTTCAGGTAACACAAATAAAATTAAATATGTTTTTTTAGTTCAGAAACATCTGCAAAAATTGTAATAAATCCCCAGTGCCCTAATTTAGGTGCATTAATAAATATAAACATAACTTTAAAATTCCTTTAAGTTTTTTGTCCAGTTTATCTAACTCCCCAATCCCATGTCCCTTCCTACTCATTTTACATTGTATTTGGTCACCCCTTCATAACCTTTCTGCACCATATAGAGCAGTCTTAGCTCCTTCTGTCAGACTGGTGACAGTCTGAGTTGATAAAACACTTTTTAATAAATATCAAAATATTAATGATTTTGTATAAAAGAGTTTGAGTAAGCAGTTGTAGAATGTTTGGCTCCTGTTCTAGTAGCAAAACTCAGTATAGGGAAATTGTTTTATTAACAAACAACACAATTGTCAACTATGAAGCTTTACTACTAACATTTTAATTTAAAAAAAACTACATTATATTATCTTCTACTGTGTGTTTGTACTTCTTCCCCTATACATGTGAGAGCCAGTTAAATACAATGAAGAGTGTTGCTTCACATACTCCAAAAGGCACAGAATTCAACGAACAGATACAAGGAAGGCACTCACAGGTGCAAAAGGAGTGTGTCACCTCATATTGATTGGAGGTGTTTGGATTATAACCATCTTTATTTACTATAACATTGTAAAAATGAAGTGCAAGTGAACCATAACCATTAACACTTTTTATATGGTATATCTTGGAAGACCCATTACACACAAAACTGATTAGAGACAATTTCTACAAATATTTGGCTAGATTACGAGTTTTGAGTTAGGCTGAAAAAGCAGCGTTAACAGGTGCTAACACTGCTTTTTCACTACCGCTGGTATTACGAGTCTTGCAGGTTTAGGGGCCCCGCACACTTCTTTGGCCTTACCGCAAAACGACTTACGTAAACTTCGTAAAGTCTTTTTTCTATGGGTCTTCCATAGAGCCGGTATTACGAGTCTGTCCTGGGAGGCCAAAAAGTGAGCGGTACACCCTACCCCGTCAAGAGTCTTACCGTATTTTAAAGTCAGTAGTTATGAGTTTTACACTACAAAGTCGTAGCATAAAACTCATAACTAAAGTGCTAAAAAGTACACTAACACCCATAAACTACCTATTAACCCCTAAAGCGAGGCCCTCCTGCATCGCAAACACTATAATAAAAATGTTAACCCCTAATCTGCCGCTCCGGACATTGCCGCCACCTAAATTATATTTATGAACCCCTAATCTGCTGCCCCAACATTGCCGACACCTACATTATATTTATTAACCCCTAATCTGCCGCCCCCAATGTCGCTGCAACCTACCTACACTTTTTAACCCATAATCTGCCGCCCCCAACGTTTCCGCCATTATAATAAACATATTAACCCCTAAACCGCCGCACTCCCGCCTCGCAAACATTAGTTAAATATTATTAACCCCTAATCTGCCGTCCCTAACATCACCGCCACCTACTAACACTACTCCTATCACCCCCTAACTTAAATATAATTTAAATAAATCTAAATAAAATTAATATCATTAACTAAATTATTCCTATTTAAAACTAAATACTTACCTGTAAAATAAAGCCTAAGCTAGCTAGTATATAACTAATAGTTACATTGTATCTAGCTTAAGGTTTATTTTTATTTTACAGACACATTTGTATTTATTTTAACTAGGTAGAATAGTTATTAAATAGTTATTAACTATTTAATAACTACCTAGCTAAATAAATACAAAAGTACATGTAAAATAAATCCTAACCTAAGTTACAATAACACCTAACACTACAATATAATTAAATAAATTAACTAAATTAAATACAATTACCTAAATTAAATTAGCTAAAGTACAAAAAACCCCACTAAATTACAGAAAATAATAAACAAATTACAGATATTTAAACTAATTACACCTAATCTAATAGCTCTATTAAAATAAAAAAATCCCCCCCAAAATAAAAAAAAACCCTAGCCTAAACTACCAATAGCCCTTAAAAGGGCCTTTTGCGGGGCATTGCCCCAAAGTAATCAGCTCTTTTACCTGTATAAAAAAATACAAACAACCTCCCCAACAGTAAAACCCACCACCCTCACAACCAACCCCCCAAATAAAATACTATCTAAAAAACCTAAGCTCCCCATTGCCCTGAATAGGGCATTTGGATGGGCATTGCCCTTAAAAGGGCAGTAAGCTCTTTTGCCGCCCAAACCCTAACCTAAAAATAAAACCCACCCAATACACCCTTAAAAAAACCTAACACTAACCCCCTGAAGATCGACTTACCAGGAGAAGTCCTCAACGAAGCCGGGAGACGTCTTCATCCAAGCCGGGCGAAGTGGTCCTCCAGATGGGCAGAAGTCTTCATCCAGACGGCATCTTCTATCTTCATCCATCTGGCGCAGAGCAGGTCCATCTTCAAGACATCCGACGCGGAGCATCCTCTTCATCCGACGACTAAAGCTGAATGAAGGTACATTTAAGTGACGTCATCAAAGATGGCATCCCTTAGATTTCGATTGGCTGATAGAATTCTATCAGCTAATCGGAATTAAGGTAGAAAAAAATCCTATTGGCTGATGCAATCAGCCAATAGGATTAAAGTTCAATCCTATTGGCTGATCCAATCAGCCAGTAGGATTGAGCTCGCATTCTATTGGCTGTTCCAATCAGCTAATAGAATGCAAGCTCAATCCTATTGGCTGATTGGCTGAAAGGTACCTTCATTCAGCTTTAGTCGTCAGATGAAGAGGATGCTCCGCGTCGGATGTCTTGAAGATGGACCCGCTCCGTGCCAGATGGATGAAGATAGAAGATGCCGTCTGGATGAAGACTTCTGCCCGTCTGGGGGACCACTTCGCCCGGCTTTGATGAAGACTTCTCCTGGCTTCATTGAGGACTTCGGCCCGGCTTTGGTGAAGACGTCTCCTGGTAAGACGATCTTCAGGGGGTTAATGTTTTTTTAATGGTGTATTGGGTGGGTTTTATTTTTAGGTTAGGGTTTGGGCGGCAAAAGAGCTAACTGCCCTTTTAAGACCAGTGCCCATCCAAATGCCCTTTTCAGGGCAATGGGGAGTTTAGGATTTTTAGATAGTATTTTATTTGGGGGGTTGGTTGTGTGGGTGGTGGGTTTTACTGTTGGGGGGGTTGTTTGTATTTTTTATACAGGTAAAAGAGCAGAGTACTTTGGGGCAATGCCCTGCAAAAGGCCCTTTTAAGGGCTATTGGTAGTTTAGTTTAGGCTAGGCTATTTTAATAGGGCTATTAGAATAGGTGTAATTAGTTTAAATATCTATAATTTGTTTAATATTTTCTGTAATTTAGTGTTTGTTTTTTTTGTACTTTAGCTAATTTAATTTAATTTAGGTAATTGTATTTAATTTATTTAATTTATTTAATTACAGTGTAGTGTTAGGTGTTATTGTAACTTAGGTTAGGTTTTATTTTACAGGTACTTTTGTATTTATTTTAGCTAGGTAGTTATTAAATAGTTAATAACTATTTAATAACTATTCTACCTAGTTAAAATAAATACAAACTTGCCTGTAAAATAAAAATAAACCCTAAGCTAGATACAATGTAACTATTAGTTATATTGTAGCTAGCTTAGGGTTTATTTTATAGGTAAGTACAGGTAGCCCTCAGTTTACGCCGGGGTTAGGTTCCAGAAGGAATGGTTGTAAATCGAAACCTTTGTAAATTGAAACCCAGTTTATAATGTAAGTCAATGGGAAGTGAGGAAGATAGGTTCCACGCCCCTCTCAAAATTGTCATAAGTAACACCTAATACATTATTTTTAAAGCTTTGAAATGAAGACTTTAAATGCTAAACAGCATTATAAACCTAATAAAATAATCAACAACACAGAATATATAATTAAACTAAGTTAAATGAACAAAAACATTTGCTAAACAGCATTATAAAACTAATAGAATAATCACACAACACAGACTTCACTTGCATTTTTCTGCAAAAAGTTATTTCTATGCATTCCAGTCTGGACTGATTTATAGACAGGAAGATCTTGTTCCTTTGAAATCTGCTCCATAGCTCAGGTCTGGTTAAACTGATTAATTTCAGCTCGCTTGGCTTTGCTGCAACACAAGCGGACAGCTCCACCTACTGGCTATTTTAATAAATGCACTGCTTATCAATGCTTTTCAATAGCAGTCACATGACTGGAAAAAAAAGGTTGTTATTCTGAAACGGTGTAAATTGAACCGTTGTAAAACGAGGGCCATCTGTATTTAGTTTTAAATAGGAATAATTTAGTTAATGGTAGGAATATTTATTTCGATTTATTTTAATTATATTTAAGTTAGGGGGTGTTAAGTTTAGGGTTAGACTTAGGTTTAGGGGTTAATAACTTTAATATAGTGGCAACGACGTTGGGGGCGGCAGATTAGGGGTTAATAAGTGTAGGTAGGTTGGGGCGACATTGGGGCGGGAGATTAGGGGTTAATAAATATAATGTAGGTGTCGGCAATGTTGGGGGCAGCAGATTAGGGGTTAATAAGTATAATGTAGGTGTCGGCGACGTCCGGAGTGGCAGATTAGGGGTTAATAAGTATAATGTAGGTGTCGGCGATGTCGGGGGCAGCAGATTAGGGGTTAATAAGTGTAAGATTAGGGGTGTTAAGACTCGGGATACATGTTAGGGTGTTAGGTGTAAACATAAATTTTATTCCCCCATAGGAATCAATGGGGCTGCGTTAGTGAGTTATACGCTGCTTTTTTGCAGGTGTTAGACATTTTTTCAGCCGGCTCTCCTCGTTGATTCCTATGGGGAAATCATGCACAAGCAAGTTACACCAGCTCACTGCTGACTTAAGCAGCGCTGGTATTGAAGTGAGATTTGGAGCAAAATTTTGCTCAACGCTCACTTTTTGTCTTTTAACGCCGGGTTTCTGAAAACTCGTTATACCAGCGTTGCATGTAAGTGAGCGGTGAGAGAAAACTGCTCGTTAGCACCACATAGCCTCTAACGCAAAACTCGTAATCTCGCCTATTGTTTGCAAAATCTATTTGAAAGCAACCATTAAAGTTTTTTTGAGTCTGAGATTGTAAGATTACAATAAACCAGTTACAATAAGATATAGCATTCTACTTGGTAAAAAAAATAAAAAAAAACTGATACACTGACTTACTTTTACTTTCTAGAGATGGGAAAGCAAAATTCTGTCAATATCTGGATAAGTACATTCCAGCAACTGCAAGAAAAGGATCTGAGGAAGGATTATGGTCATGTCTGGAGTCTAACCTTTCAATATAATCTAGTGGACAAACTGACACCTGAACAGAAGAAAGATGGTTGGAAAATATTAAAAATGAATTCATCTGGGAGGTAAATCAACGTAGAGCTAATTTATTCCCGGAATGGTGTTGAATAATAAGTATTGATACTAACAAAGGGATTCAACCACAATCCTTTAGAAAAATGTATCAAATTATTTATCTACAAAAATCCCTTTAGTCTTTAATGGTGTTTTTCTTAACCCCTTATTGACCAGACCATTTTTCAATTTTCTTACCTTTAAGGACCAGGGCTATTTGTACATTTTTGCGGTGTTTGTGTTTAGCTGTAATTTTCCTCTTACTCATTTACTGTACCCACACATATTATAGAACGTTTTTCTATCCATGAAATAGACTTTCTAAAGATACCATTATTTTTATCATATCATATAATTTACCATAAAAAAAAGTATAAAATATGATGAAAAAATCCCCTTTGTTTACAAATAGCAGACATATATGGCTTTGGTGTTGCTTTTTGGTAATTAGAAGTCTGCTAAATGACGCTGTGCACCACACTTGTATTATGCCTAGCAGTTAAGGGGTTAATTAGGTAGCATGTAGGGTTAATTTTAGCTTTAGTGTAGAGATCAGCCTCCCACTTGACACATCCCACCCCCTGATCCCTCCCTGACCCCCATCAAACAACTCTCTTCCCTCCTCCACCTCACAATTGTCACTGCCATCTTAAGTACTGGCAGAAAGTCTGCCAGTACTAAAATATAAAGCATTTTTTTTAATATATTGATTCTGCAGTGCTGGATGCCCCCTTAGCCCCAACCTCCCTGATCCCCCCATACAGCTCTCTAACCCTTTCCCCTCTACCTATTTGCCGCCATTTTGAGTACTGGCAGCTGTCTGCCAGTACCCAGTTTGCCCCCCCCCCCAAAAAAAATGCTTTTTTTTATCTTTTTTAATTTAGAAATAAAACCTTTCTGTAGTGTAGCTGCCCTCTCAATACCCTATCTCCCTCCCCCTTCCAGATCCCTTGCCCAACATTTATTTCCCACCTCCTTCTCCATCCTTCACAATTTACATCGCAAATGTCGCACACGCCCCCCCTGCATACTACCGTGACTGTGCGCGCACTTGCAGAGTCCAGGAACAGGAAGCAACCATTGATAGCTGCCCACCCTCCTCCCAACAGCAGCTCCCACCCACCATAGAGTGTCTCTTTCTGCATCGGATGTTTAAAAAAGGGTATTGCAGGATGCCTCAATATTGAGGCATCACTGCAATACCCTGAGAGCTGCTGGAAGTGATCACAATCACTCCCAGCGCTCAATTAGACCAAGGATGTACCAGCAGGGGCGAAACTACAGGGGGTGCAAAGGTCACAATTGCGACTGGGCCCCCAAGGGTGAGGTCCCAGCTTCAAAAAAAAAATATTTTTATTTTTATTTTTTTAAATAAAAAATGTTGACCTGCCACTGCCTGCACTGATATCATGTGAGTGTGACATGATGCTTCACTAGTGTCTCTGACTACAGGGGTTAGTCTTTCTGCTTTACCCATTGGTGTTTATGTGTGTGTATGTATGTACAGTGGATATAAAAAGTCTACACACCCCTGTTAAAATGTCAGGTTTCTGTGATGTAAAAAAATGAGACAAAGATAAATCATTTCAGAACTTTCTCCACCTTTAATGTGACCTATGAACTGTACAACTCAATTGAAAAACATACTGAAATATTTTAGGTAAAGGGAAATAAAAATTAAAAACTAAAATAATGTGGTTGAATAAGTGTGAACACCCTTTTATAACTAGGGATGTAGCTGTGTTCAGAATTAAGCAATCACATTCAAAATCATGTTAAATAGGAGTCAGTACACACCTGTCATCATTTAAAGTGCCTCTGATTAACCCCAAATAAAGTTCAGCTGTTCTAGTAGGTCTCTCCTGACATTTTGTTAGTCGCATCCTACAGCAAAAGCCATGGTCCGCAGAGAGCTTCTAAAGCATCAGAGGGATCTCATTGTTAAAAGGTATCAGTCAGGAGAAGGGTACAAAAGAATTTCCAAGGCATTAGATATACCATGGAACACAGTGAAGACAGTCATCATCAAGTGAAGAAAATATGGTGAAACAGTGACATTACCAAGAACTGGATGTCCCTCCAAAATTGATGAAAAGACGAGAAGAAAACTGGTCTGGGAGGCTGCTAAGAGGCCTACAGCAATATTAAAGGAGCTGCAGGAATATCTGGCAAGTACTGGGTGTGGTACATGTGACAACAATGGCCCGTATTCTTCATATGTCTGTGCTATGTGGTAGAGTGGCAAGACGGAAGCCTTTTCTAACAAAAAAAAACATCCAAGCCCGGCTAAATTTTGCAAAAACACATCTGAAGTTTCCCAAAAGCATGTTGCAAAAGGTGTTCTGGTCTGATGAAACCAAAGTTGAACTTTTTGGCCATAATTCCAAAAGATATGTTTGGCGCAAAAACAACACTGCATATCACTAAAAGAACACCATACCCACAGTGAAGCATGGTGGTGGCAGTATCATGCTTTGGGGCTGTTTTTCTTCAGCTGGAACTGGGGCCTTAGTCAAGGTAGAGGGAATAATGAACAGTTCCAAATACCAGACAATATTGGCACAAAACCTTCAGGCTTCTGCTAGAAAGCTGAACATGAAGAGGAACTTCATCTTTCAGCATGACAACGACCCAAAGCATACATCCAAATCAGCAAAGGAATGGCTTCACCAGAAGAAGATTAAAGTTTTCAGGTGGCCAAGCCAGAGCCCAGACCTGAATCCAATTCAAAATCTGTGGGGTGATCTGAAGAGGGCTGTGCACAGGAGATGCCCTTGCATTCGGACAGATTTAGAGTGTTTTTGCAAAGAAGAGTGGGCAAATCTTTCCAAGTCAAGATGTGCCATGCTGAAAAACTCATACCCAAAAACACTGAGTGCTGTAATAAAATCAAAAGGTGCTTCAATAAAGTATTAGTTTAAGGGTGTTCACACTTATGCAACCATATTATTTTAGTTTCTTATTTTTATTTCCCTTTACCTAAAAGATTTCAGTTTGTTTTTCAATTGAGTTGTACAGTTTATAGGTCACATTAAAGGTGGAAAAATTTCTGAAATGATTTATCTTTGTCTCATTTTTTTACATCACAGAAACCTGACATTTTAACAGGGGTGTGTAGACTTTTTATATCCACTGTATGTGTGTGTATGTTTGTGGAACCAGCAAATTACAGACCTTGTTACTACAGCATGGGGGGGGGGGCGGGGGTAAACAGTGTCACTATACAGTTCCACTATATACAGTATGGGGGGCTGGACCATGTCACAGACTACTGTGGTCACTTTATAAAGTACTGGGGCGGGTAGGGTCAGGCCAGCCATCTCACCGGCAGATTACAGACTGTGTCACTGACTCACTATATACATTACTGGGGGGTTAAATAGTGTCACTATATACAGTAATAGGGTGTCAGACCATCTCACAGACTGTGGGCACAGGGTACCTCCTTTTGCAGACATGTAATCTGATTCCCATTTTATTTCTGTGTTAAATGTTAAAAAAAAAAAAAAAAAAGATATGTATCAAATTCACTTTTTTTTTTGGGTGGGGGGGGGGGCTTTTTTAGATTCTTGCACCTGGACCCTGTGGTTTCAAGTTATGCCTCTGCTTACCAGGTATGTCCATTGTCACTAACTGAGAGTTTTTGCAGGAAGTACCTGGTACGTCCTTGGTCGTTAAGGGGTTAAAAATATTTTTTTCTAAAGGATTATGATCAACCCTTATGTTGGTATATAAGAAATAAAAAATAATTATGAACAAAAGATATTACAATTTTGCAACTTAGTTAAAGGGACATAAAACCCAAACTTTTTCCTCAAATAATTCAGATAGAAAATCCAATTTTAAACAACTTTCCAATATACTTCTATTATGACATTTTCTTCATTTTCTTGCTATCTTTTGTTGAACAGCAGCACTATATGGCAGCAGTTTGCAACGATTTTATACATTAACAAGAGCACTAGAGGGCAGCACAATTTCCTGTCATGTAGTGCTCCAGGCATGTGCACGATTCCTATCTAGATATGTCTTCGACAAAGAATAAGAAGTGAACAAAGCAAATTTGATAATAGAAATAAATTAGAAACGTTTTAAAAATTTTATTCTCTATCTGAACGATCTTCCATAAAAAAAAAGTGGATCTTCAGGGGTTAGTGATTTTTTGGGGTGTTTTTTTTTTTTAGTTTAGGGTTTGGGCGTGTAATAGAGCTACAGTAAATGCTCTTTTAAGGGCAATGTCAATCCAAATAGCCTTTTCAGGGCAATGGACAGCTTAGGTTTTTTTAGAGTTAGGATACAAAAAGGAGGGAGAAGCAGTTAGCGCCTAGGACTATATACCTGCTACACTATAAAGAAGACCCCCTAACAGGTCTGGTTAGATATACAATGGTGGATATATAGGAGCGCCAAAGGCTAAGGTATAATACAGGTGCCGGTATTCTGGATTACCATACTCTATCAATAACAGATGATGTCTTAGATAGTAAAAACAATTTATTACAATACTTGCCGTTAAAATTGGGTTAAAAGTACATCTAATATGACGAAAATATCAATAAAAGATAATAATAAGGATAATAAATAAAACCAACCTAAAAACTGATATGGTTTAGGACGATTAAAACCTGTTACACACAACGGCTCAAACAACAGCTCATACAGATAATCTCATCTAATATGGCTAATGTAACAGAAGTGGTAGGTAACTTTACCACCCGGTATAGGTCATAACAACAGCAAAGGTCCTTATAGGTAAATATCAATGTGGTAATGTACCCCAGAAAACGGATACCAATTTGATAAATGGATACCACAATAATAATAGAAAGTGATAAATTACATAAGATATATATATGAAAAACTTACGGCTAGATTTAGAGTTTTGTCGGTAAGGACCCGCGTAGCTAACGCCGGCTTTTTTCTGGCCGCACCATAAAAATAACTCTGGTATTGAGAGTCCACATAAAGGCTGCGTTAGGCTCCAAAAAAGGAGCGTAGAGCATTTTTAACGCAGCTTCAACTCTCGATACCAGAGTTGCTTACGCAAGCGGCCAGCCTCAAAAACGTGCTCGTGCACGATTCCCCCATAGAAAACAATGGGGCTGTTTGAGCTGAAAAAAACCTAACACCTGCAAAAAAGTCGCGTTCAGCTCCTAACGCAGCCCCATTGTTTGCTATGCGTAAGCACTTCCTAAGTCTGCACCTAACACCCTAACATGTACCCCGAGTCTAAACACCCCTAACCTTACACTTATTAACCCCTAATCTGTCGCCCCCGCTATCGCTGACCCCTGCATATTATTATTAACCCCTAATCTGCCGCTCCGTAAACCGCCGCTACTTACATTATCCCTATGTACCGCTAATCTGCTGCCCCTAACACCGCCAACCCCTATGTTATATTTATTAATCCCTAATCTGCCCCCCACAACGTCGCCGCCAGCTACCTACAATAATTAACCCCTAATCTGCCGACCGCAAAGCGCCGCCACCTACGTTATCCTTATGTACCCCTAATCTGCTGTCCCTAACACCGCCGACCCCTATATTATATTTATTAACCCCTAATCTGCTCCCCACAACGTCGCCTCCACCTGCCTACACTTATTAACCCCTAATCTGCCGAGCGGACCGCACCGCTATTATAATAAAGTTATTAACTTTAACGGGCTAACGCCGGTTCATAAAGCTCTTAACTACTGTGCCCTAAAGTACACTAACACCCATAAACTACCTATGTACCACTAAACCGAGGCCCCCCCACATCGCCAACACTCAATTAAAATTTTTTAACCCCTAATCTGCCGACCGCCACCTACGTTATACTTATGTACCCCTAATCTGCTGCCCCTAACACCGCCGACCCCTATATTATATTTATTAACCCCTAACCTGCCCCCCACAACGTCGCCGCCAGCTACCTACAATAATTAACCCCTAATCTGCCGACCGCCACCTACGTTATACTTATTTACCCCTAATCTGCTGCCCCTTACACCGCCGACCCCTATATTATATTTATTAACCCCTAATCTGCCCCCCACAACGTCGCCTCCACCTGCCTACACTTATTAACCCCTAATCTGCCGAGCGGACCACACTGTTATTATAATAAAGTTATTAACCCCTAATCCGCCTCACTAACCCTATAATAAATAGTATTAACCCCTAATCTGCCCTCCCTAACATCGGCGACACCTAACTTCAAACATTAACCCCTAATCTGCCGACTGGAGCTCACCGCTATTCTAATAAATGTATTAACCCCTAAAGCTAAGTCTAACCCTAACACTAACACCCCCCTAAATTAAATATAATTTTAATCTAACAAAATTAATTAACTCTTATTAAATAAATTATTCCTATTTAAAGCTAAATACTTACCTGTAAAATAAATCCTAATATAGCTACAATATAAATTATAATTATATTATAGCTATTTTAGGATTAATATTTATTTTACAGGCAACTTTGTAATTATTTTAACCAGGTACAATAGCTATTAAATAGTTAAGAACTATTTAATAGTTACCAAGTTAAAATAATTACAAAATTACCTGTAAAATAAATCCTAACCTAAATTACAATTAAACCTAACACTATACTATCATTAAATTAATTAAATAAAATACCTACAATTACCTACAATTAAACCTAACACTACACTATCAATACATTAATTAAATACAATATCTACAAATAACTACAATGAAATAAACTAACTAAAGTCCAAAAATTAAAAAAGAACTAAGTTACAAAAAATAAAAAAATATTTACAAACATAAGAAAAATATTACAACAATTTTAAACTAATTACACCTACTCTAAGCCCCCTAATAAAATAACAAAGACCCCCAAAATAAAAAATGCCCTACCCTATTCTAAATTACTAAAGTTAAAAGCTCTTTTACCTTACCAGCCCTGAACAGGGCCCTTTGCGGGGCATGCCCCAAGAAGTTCAGCTCTTTTGCCTGTAAAAAAAACATACAATACCCCCCCCCAACATTACAACCCACCACCCACATACCCCTAATCTAACCCAAACCCCCCTTAAATAAACCTAACACTAAGCCCCTGAAGATCTTCCTACCTTATCTTCACCATACCAGGTTCACCGATCCGTCCTGAAGAGCTCCTCCGATGTCCTGATCCAAGCCCAAGCGGGGGGCTGAAGATGTCCATGATCCGATAGAAGTCTTCATCCAAGCGGGGCAGAAGAGGTCTTCCATCCGATTGAAGTCTTCATCCAAGCGGGGCAGAAGAGGTCTTCCATCCGATTGAAGTCTTCATCCAGGCGGCATCTTCTATCGACATCCATCTGGAGCGGAGCGGCAGCATCCTGAAGACCTCCGACACGGAACATCCATCCTGGCCGATGACTGAACGACGAATGACGGTTCCTTTAAATGACGTCATCCAAGATGGCGTCCCTCGAATTCCGATTGGCTGATAGGATTCTATCAGCCAATCGGAATTAAGGTAGGAATATTCTGATTGGCTGATGGAATCAGCCAATCAGAATCAAGTTCAATCCGATTGGCTGATCCAATCAGCCAATCAGATTGAGCTCGCATTCTATTGGCTGTTCCGATTCCTGGCCGACGACTGAACGACGAATGACGGTTCCTTTAAATGACGTCATCCAGATTCCTTTGCTGCATTTTAAACAATGTAGTCAGAGAGTTTCTGGGTTTAAAGCAAGACTTCTGACTTGTTTAGCTTTGTAAATGGTTTACACAATGAGTTATTTTCTCTATATTTTGTATTTAGTGGAGGATTTTAAACTCACTTTTCGCCTCCCCATAATTTTAATTGTTGTTGAATTTCCCCCAGAAATGAACTTTACCAAGCAGTGATTCAACCTACTCCCAGCTGATGAGTGGCAATAACCACGAAACAGCTGTCCTGGGATTGGTCTGAATCACTGTACTAACCCTAGCTAAGCATAAAAGCTGTGTAATGCAGCAGTGCTATGGCGTAAAGGGAAGTCTGTCTTAAAAAGCAGGCTAAAAGTAAAAAAGTGAGTCATTGTGAACCTCATTTGCATATCTTACCCAGATTCCTTTGCTGCATTTTAAACAATGTGGTCAGAGAGTTTCTGGGTTTAAAGCAAGTCTTCTGACTTGTTTAGCTTTGTAAATGGTTTACACAATGAGTTATTTTCTCTATATTTTGTATTTAGTGGAGGATTTTAAACTCACTTTTCGCCTCCCCATAATTTTAATTGTTGTTGAATCTCTTCATAAAAGAAAGAGACTCCCTGGCTTTATATACAAAACTCCATTACACTGTCATGAGTACACCTGAGCTTGGGTGGGGTGCTTTAACTAATGGAAGATGGTCAGTCTCCCTTTATTTATAAATACAAATACAAAGTTGCGTTTAGCACACCTTACAAAAAGTTTATCCTTTCCTGACAGGCGTAATTTGTCTACATCGGAACAAAGTTCTGATGTAAACAAAATGAAACCACGTGATTGTTCATGCAATTGCGTAATTTCAATGATGGGATTAGGTCATGGGGGAGTCTCTATGACATAGGCATGCCCTCCAGCCCACAATCCCATTCAGGAAGCCCCTTTGGTTTCAGTACAGCCAAACGGCTAGGACGTTCCATGCTGTCCTAATGGCGCTAAAGCACAGCACAGTTAAGACTGCCTGTAATATCCTAACGACGGGAAGGGGTTAAATACATCTTTGGGAGTATTGAGACCAAATAGTTACAAAAAACATAGGGTATTGACGCACATCCACTTGCAAATACACAACACATTTTTTTAATGCTGCAAAAAATTGCCTTCAAAAACAACTATGCTTTTATATTAAAATTGGTATCTTAGTCACACAGTTTGGTCATATTCTGCTTAGCCAGTCACCAACTTACAAGGTGGCCCAATGTTGACTGATCATACTTACATATATATATATATATATATATACACACACGCACATACATACTCACAACACACACATATTTATACATGCACACATACATACACATACAGTATATCATGACCAGCAATGTGGGGGTTAAACATTCTAATGAATTAGAGCATGCCATTTTATGTCTATAATGGCCCTTTAATACAAATACTTTTATCTGCATTACTTTTCCTTTATGTACAAGGTTGTGGGAACAGTTGTGGACATTTAGCCAACTATAAAGTACATTTGAAGAACAAGTGGAGGTCAATAGCAACCTCCTATTGCTTTCTGCCCTATTGCTTCACTTCTGTTGTTTGGTTAATAATTGCAGCTTAGCCTGCTGTTGTGCCAGTGACTACCCCTGCTCTCCTATCTCTCTGTGCACAGTGCATTTTTAAATCTTGTGTGGACCCTTAGTTTAATAACACAGTATTACAAGGTGACCCACATCAGATGGCAGTTCACGGGAAGTGTCCTCTAACTCTCATCAGTTATGTAATTGCACTTTTGTAAGTTGTACTATGGCATAATACAACATGTTCTAGCACTGCAGAATATATTGGCACCCTACAAATAAATAATAGCAATAATGAAATTAACAATAATATTAATAATAAAATGATAATAACTATCGCTAATGGGGCTTTGGTGCAACTATGTCATCAAGCTGTTATTATCTAGCCTATTTATTTGCACACTTTTGCCATTAGTATTACGCTTAGAAATGCGTAAACTTGGCAACTGCCTTTATGATAAATATTGTGTGGCAGAATAATAATTTACATAGCTAACTTATTTTGATAAGAATATTTACAAGATATAGACAAGTAATTTATCATGCATCCAGGGCCTAGGTTTAGTGGAAATAAGTTAGCTAGCCTGAACTCTTGCTGTCAAACTCAGAGATCAACAATATGCAAAGGATTAGCAAGAAGTAAGTGCAACAAAGTTAAAGTAAAACATGCTAATAAATACATAAACTTAAAATATACAGAGTAACTCAAAGAGGGTAAATGCTTTTGGGTCAGTACGGAACCCATATAGTTCCTTTGAGACATGTTTGGCACTGTTTGACACTTTGGAAAATGCCCTTTTTTATTATTTAAACACAGTGTCCTCAATCCAACACACATCACTGGATAGCTTTTTCAAGGATGAAAAATATATACAACAAATTGAAGGTCCAGTACTCACTGGCATGCACTCAGCAATATTAAGAGCAAATTAAGGCCTAGATTTAGAGTTTGGCGGTAGCCGTGAAAACCAGCGTTAGAGGCTCCTAACGCTGGTTTTAGGCTACCGCCGGTATTTGGAGTCATTCAAAAAAGGGTCTAACGCTCACTTTTCAGCCGTGACTTTTCCATACCGCAGATCCCCTTACGTAAATTGCGTATCCTATCTTTTCAATGGGATCTTTCTAACTCCGGTATTTAGAGTCGTGGCTGAAGTGAGTGTTAGAAATCTAACGACAAAACTCCAGCCGCAGAAAAAACCCAGGAGTTAAGAGCTTTTTGGGCTAACGCCGGTTCATAAAGCTCTTAACTACTGTGCTCTAAAGTACACTAACACCCGTAAACTACCTATGTACCCCTAAACCGAGGTCCCCCCACATCGCCGCCACTCGATTACATTTTTTTAACCCCTAATCTGCCGACCGCCACCTACGTTATACTTATGTACCCCTAATATGCTGCCCCTAACACCGCCGACCCCTATATTATATTTATTAACCCCTAATCTGCCCCCCTCAACGTCGC
Source organism: Bombina bombina (assembly GCF_027579735.1). Taxonomy (NCBI): domain Eukaryota; kingdom Metazoa; phylum Chordata; class Amphibia; order Anura; family Bombinatoridae; genus Bombina; species Bombina bombina. The sequence goes on along the minus strand of NC_069502.1, from coordinate 434,060,702 downwards.
CTCCACCTGCCTACACTTATTAACCCCTAATCTGCCGAGCGGACCGCACCGCTACTATAATAAAGTTATTAACCCCTAATCCGCCTCACTAACCCTATAATAAATAGTATTAACCCCTAATCTGCCCTCCCTAACATCGCCGACACCTAACTTCAATTATTAACCCCTAATCTGCCGACCGGAGCTCACCGCTATTCTAATAAATGTATTAACCCCTAAAGCTAAGTCTAACCCTAACACTAACACCCCCCTAAATTAAATATAATTTTAATCTAACGAAATTACTTAACTCTTATTAAATAAATTATTCCTATTTAAAGCTAAATACTTACCTGTAAAATAAATCCTAATATAGCTACAATATAAATTATAATTACATTGTAGCTATTTTAGGATTAATATTTATTTTACAGGCAACTTTGTAATTATTTTAACCAGGTACAATAGCTATTAAATAGTTAAGAACTATTTAATAGTTACCTAGTTAAAATAATAACAAAATTACCTGTAAAATAAATCCTAACCTAAGTTACAATTAAACCTAACACTACACTATCATTAAATTAATTAAATAAAATATCTACAATTACCTACAATTAAACCTAACACTACACTATCAATACATTAATTAAATACAATATCTACAAATAACTACAATGAAATAAACTAACTAAAGTACAAAAAATAAAAAAGAACTAAGTTACAAAAAATAAAAAAATATTTACAAACATAAGAAAAAATCTTACAACAATTTAAAAATAATTACACCTACTCTAAGCCCCCTAATAAAATAACAAAGCCCCCCAAAATAAAAAAATGCCCTATCCTATTCTAAATTACTAAAGTTCCAAGCTCTTTTACCTTACCAGCCCTGAACAGGGCCCTTTGCGGGGCATGCCCCAAGAAGTTCAGCTCTTTTGCCTGTAAAAAAAAACATACAATACCCCCCCCCAACATTACAACCCACCACCCACATACCCCTAATCTAACCCAAACCCCCCTTAAATAAACCTAACACTAAGCCCCTGAAGATCTTCCTACCTTATCTTCACCATACCAGGTTCACCGATCGGTGCAGATGAGCTCCTCCGATGTCCTGATCCAAGCCCAAGCGGGGGGCTGAAGATGTCCATGATCCGGTAGAAGTCTTCATCCAAGCGGGGCAGAAGAGGTCTTCCATCCGATTGAAGTCTTCATCCAAGTGGCATCTTCTATCGTCATCCATCCGGAGTGGAGCGGCAGCATCCTGAAGACCTCTGACGCGGAACATCCATCCTGGCCGACAACTGAACGACGAATGACGGTTCCTTTAAATTACGTCATCCAAGATGGCGTCCCTCGAATTCCGATTGGCTGATAGGATTCTATCAGCCAATCGGAATTAAGGTAGGAATATTCTGATTGGCTGATGGAATCATCCAATCAGAATCAAGTTCAATCCGATTGGCTGATCCAATCGAGGGACGCCATCTTGGATGACGTAATTTAAAGGAACCGTCATTCGTCGTTCAGTTGTCGGCCAGGATGGATGTTCCGCGTCGGAGGTCTTCAGGATGCTGCCGCTCCGCTACGGATGGATGACGATAGAAGATGCCGCTTGGATGAAGACTTCAATCGGATGGAAGACCTCTTCTGTCCCGCTTGGATGAAGACTTCTACCGGATCATGGACATCTTCAGCCCCCTGCTTGGGCTTGGATCAGGACATCGGAGGAGCTCTTCTGGACCGATCAGTGAACCTGGTATGGTGAAGATAAGGTAGGAAGATCTTCAGGGGCTTAGTGTTAGGTTTATTTAAGGGGGGTTTGGGTTAGATTAGGGGTATGTGGGTGGTGGGTTGTAATGTTGGGGGGGGGGTATTGTATGTTTTTTTTTACAGGCAAAAGAGCTGAACTTCTTGGGGCATGCCCCGCAAAGGGCCCTGTTCAGGGCTGGTAAGGTAAAAGAGCTTTGAACTTTAGTAATTTAGAATAGGGTAGGGCATTTTTTTATTTTGGGGGGCTTTGTTATTTTATTAGGGGGCTTAGAGTAGGTTTAATTAGTTTAAAATTGTTGTAAGATTTTTCTTATGTTTGTAAATATTTTTTTTTTTTGTAACTTAGTTCTTTTTTATTTTTGTACTTTAGTTAGTTTATTTCATTGTAGTTATTTGTAGATATTGTATTTAATTAATGTATTGATAGTGTAGTGTTAGGTTTAATTGTAGGTAATTGTAGATATTTTATTTAATTAATTTAATGATAGTGTATTGTTAGGTTTAATTGTAACTTAGGTTAGGATTTATTTTACAGGTAATTTTGTAATTATTTTAACTAGGTAACTATTAAATAGTTCTTAACTATTTAATAGCTATTGTACCTGGTTAAAATAATTACAAAGTTGCCTGTAAAATAAATATTAATCCTAAAATAGCTACAATGTAATTATAATTTATATTGTACCTATATTAGGTTTTATTTTACAGGTAAGTATTTAGCTTTAAATAGGAATAATTTATTTAATAAGTGTTAATTAATTTTGTTAGATTAAAATTATATTTAACTTAGGGGGGTGTTAGTGTTAGGGTTAGACTTAGCTTTAGGGGTTAATACATTTATTAGAATAGCGGTGAGCTCCAGTCGGCAGATTAGGGGTTAATAATTGAAGTTAGGTGTCGGAGATGTTAGGGAGGGCAGATTAGGGGTTAATACTATTTATTATAGGGTTAGTGAGGCGGATTAGGGGTTAATAACTTTATTATAGTAGCGGTGCGGTCCGCTCGGCAGATTAGGGGTTAATAAGTGTAGGCAGGTGGGGGCGACGTTGTGGGCGGCAGATTAGGGGTTAATAAATATAATATAGGGGTCGGCGGTGTTAGGGACAGCAGATTAGGGGTACATAGGGATAATGTAAGTAGCGGCGGTTTACGGAGCGGCAGATTAGGGGTTAATAATAATATGCAGGGGTCAGCGATAGCGGGGGCGGCAGATTAGAGGTTAATAAGTGTAAGGTTAGGGGTGTTTAGACTCGGGGTTCATGTTAGGGTGTTAGGTGCAGACGTAGGAAGTGTTTCCCCATAGCAAACAATGGGGCTGCGTTAGGAGCTGAACGCGGCTTTTTTGCAGGTGTTAGGTTTTTTTACAGCTCAAACAGCCCCATTGTTTCCTATGGGGGAATCGTGCACGAGCACGTTTTTTAGGCTGGCCGCGTCCGTAAGCAACTCTGGTATCGAGAGTTGCAGTAGCGTTAAATATGCCTGTACGCTCCCTTTTTGGAGCCTAACGCAGCCATTCTGTGGACTCTCAATACCAGAGTTATTTTAGAGGTGCGGCCAGAAAAAAGCCAGCGTTTGCTACGCGGGTCGTTACCGACAAAACTCTAAATCTAGCCGTAAGAGAGTTAATTACAGCATTTGGCCAAATAGTGATAGACCTAGGACCGCATCAAAGTCTAGTCCACTAAAACAAGGGTCAAACTAGGGTGGGTAAACAATACATCCCATACCACTGGCAAAACTTACAGCCCACAAGACTCACCAGCACTAACAGACAGCTACATCAGTGATTTAGACAGTTAACCACAGACAAACATGAGTGCAAAGCCTTAGGAAAAGTCACAGACAAGTATATAAACACAACACATATAAAACCATAACGTTCCGCAGTCACTAGCCAGAGTCACTGGTATTGCTGGTGAGCATCCAGGGCTGTGAGTTTTGCCAGTGGCTTGGGATGTGAACCCACTCCAGTTTGAAAGTCCATTTCTGTGTTTTGTATGTGTCTAGGAAAATTTCAAAAGCCTGTGGTACATTTGTATGTATCTTACTTTGGTTGGTTGAAAGCTATTAATTCAATCTGTCCGCTACATACAATTTTCCACATTGTATGATTTTGTTTTTATTTAAATATTTGCACTAAAACTGAAATGATTCTCATTGTTTCTAAATGGAATGTAAAAGTGCTCTTAATTTACATGTACTCATTTATTCTTTTTTTTTTTTTTACCTTGTTTAGATATGTCTGCTCATTGTGTTCTAATATCTGGAAATCTGGCCTTATCCAACTTCTTTTTCACTATCGTTCTGTAAATTCTAAGAGGGGTTTGGTGCTATTACTATTACAGTGCCCACAATGTAAAAGCACTAATATGGAAAAGACAACCATAGAAGAAGACAAAATACATGATTTTCTAATGAGTCTAATTACAACAATTAGGAAAAAAATTTACAAAAACAACATCCAGCCTACAACTTTAAAGCCACCAAAATGCAAAGCTGTTCCATCATTGCCACCAAAAGGTCTGTATTTTTAATGACATAATTGAAAACATTTTTTGGGGTCAGTGGGAATCCTTTAGAAAGCGGTTTCCTATATTTTCTACAGAAATTCACCCTTAGAGGCCGAATTATCGAGCCGTCAACTATGCTGCATTCGCAGGCACTAATACGCTCGCCTTACATCGCCTAACATTGTGGCGCGGACCTGAATACGCTCTCCTTATTTATAAAAAAAAGCTGTCAAAAAGCCGCACACCAAGTACGGGGCAATAAGCAGCGGACTGTTGTTAACTAACAGTCATCAATCTCACTGCTATTCGGCTTTTTCCCAACTTTATTTATACCCTGTCACTAAACACCACCACTATACTAAAATTTGTAACCCCTATCCCGCTGCTCTCGGACCCCGCTGCAACTAAATAAAGTTATAAACCACATCCCGCTGCTCCCGGAGCCCACCGCAACTCTAATAAAGTTATTAACCCCTATCCCTCCGCTCCCGGAGCTCACCGCAACTCTAATAAAGTTATTAACCCCTATCCCTCCGCTCCCGGAACCCACCGCAACTCTAATAAAGTTATTAACCCCTATCCCTCTGCTCCTGGAGCCCACCGCAACTTAAGCTATTAACCCCTTAAATATAAACGTATGATCCAATCAGCCAATAGGATTGAGCTCGCATTCTATTGGCTGATTGGATCAGCCAATAGGATTGAATTTCAATCTTATTGGCTGATTGCATCAGCCAGTAGGATTTTTTCTACCTTAATTCCGATTGGCTGATAAAATTCTATCAGCCAATTGGAATTGAAGGGACGCCATCTTGGATGACGTCACTTAAAGGTATCTTCATTCTGTGTTAGCCGTCGATTGAAGAGGATGCTCCGCGTCGGATGTCTTGAAGATGGACCCGCTACGCGCCGGATGGATGAAGATAGAAGATGCCGTCTGGATGAAGACTTCTGCCCGTCTGGAGGACCACTTCGCCCGACTTGGATGAAGACTTCTCCCGACTTCGTTGAGGAATTTGGCACGGTTGGGTGAAGACTTCTCCCGGTAAGGTGATCTTCAAGGGGTTAGTGTTAAGTTTTTTAAGGGGGTATTAGAGTAGGGTTGGTTGTGTGGGTGATGGGTTTTAATGTTGGGGGGGGGATTTGTACTTTTTTTTTACAGGTAAAAGAGCTTATTACTTTGGGGCATTGGGGCAATGCCCCGCAAAAGGCCCTTTTAAGGCCTATTTGTAATTTAGTGTAGGGTAGGGCTTTTTTTTATTTTTTTTTGGGGGGGCTTTTTTATTTTGTTAGGGGGATTAGATTAGATGTAATTAGTTTAAAAATCTTGTAATTCGTTTATTTATTATGTTCTGTAATTTAGTGTAGTGTTAGGTGTAATTGTAACTTAGGTTAGGTATTATTTTACAGGTACTTTTGTCTTTATTTTAGCTAGGTAGTTATTAAATAGTTAATAACTATTTAATAACTATTGTACCTAGTTAAAATAAATACATACTTGCCTGTAAAATAAAAATAAACCCTGAGCTAGCTGCAATGTAACTATTAGTTATATTGTAGCTATCTTAGGGTTTATTTTATAGGTAAGTATTTAGTTTTAAATAGGAATTATATAGTTAATGATAGGAATTTTATTTAGATTTCTTTACATTATATTTAAATTAGGGGGTGTTAGGTTTAGGGTTATACTTAGGTTTAGGGGTTAATAACTTTAATATAGTGGCGGCGACATTGGGGGCGGCAGATTATGGGTTAATAAATATTATTTATGTGTCGGCGATGTCGGGGGCAGCAGATTAGGGGTTCATAAGTATAATGTAGGTGGCAGCGGTGTCTGGAGCGGCAGATTAGGGGTTAATAATTATAATGTAGGTGTCGGCAATGTCGGGGGCGGCAGATTAGGGGTTAATAAGTGTAAGATTCGGGGTGTTTAGACTCGGGGTTCATGTTAAGGTGTTAGGTGTAGACATAAATTTGATTTCCCCATAGGAATCAATGGGGCTGCGTTAAGGAGCTTTACGCTGCTTTTTGGCAGGTGTTAGGCTTTTTTTCAGCCGGCTCTCCCTGTTGATTCCTATGGGGAAATCGTGCACGAGCACGTTACACCAGCTCACCGCTAACGTAAGAAGCGCTGGTATAAGAGTGCGGTAAGGAGCAGAATTTTGCTCAACGCTCACTTGTGAACAGTGAGCATAAACTGCTCGTTAGCACCGCACAGCTCAAAACGAAAAACTCGTAATCTAGCCGATAATATTTAAACTAATTAAACCTAATCTAATAGCCCTATCAAAATAAAAAAGCCCCCCCAAAATAAAAAAAACCCCTAGCCTACAATAAACTACCAATGGCCCTTAAAAGGATGTCCGGTCTTCAAAAACTGTAAGTGGATCGTCGGTGGTTAGTGTTAGGTTTTTTTTAAGGGTTTATTGGGTGGGTTTTAATTTTAGGTTAGGGACTTTGGGCAGAAAAAGAGCTAAATGACCTTTAAAGGGCAATTCGCATACAAATGCCCTTTTCAGGGCAATGGGGAGCTTATGTTTTTTTAGATAGATTTTTATTTGGGGGGTTTGGTTGTGTGGGTGGTGGGTTTTACTGTTGTGTGGGTGGTGGGTTTTACTGTTGGGGGGGTGTTTGTATTTTATTTTACAGGTAAAAGAGCTGATTTTTTGGGGGCAATGCCCCGCAAAAGGCCCTTTTAAGGGCCATTGGTAGTTTAGTGTAGGCTAGGGTTTTTTTATTTTTGGGGGGCTTTTTTTATTTTGATAGGGCTATTAGATTAGGAGTAATTAGTTTAAATATTTGATCATTTGTTTTTTATTTTGTGTAACTTAGTGTTTTTTATTTTGTGTAACTTAGTGTTTTTTATTTTGTGTAACTTAGTTGTTATTTTTTTGTAACTTAGTATTTTTTTATAGTAGATTTAAATAACTTGAGTAGGGTTAGGTTTTTAAATATGTAATATAGTTAATTTAATTGCTAGTTTAATGTAATTGCAGGATAATAGTTAGGGTAGGTTAATTAGTAGTTTAATATAGTTTAATGTAATTTTAGTATAATAAGTTAGGGTAGGTTAATTAATAGTTTAATATAGTTTAATGTAATTGTAGGATAATAGTTAGGGTAGGTTAATTAGTAGTTTAATATAGTTTATTTAGTTGCGGTGTCGGTGGGCGGCGGGATAGGGGTTAATAACATTATGTAGGTTGCGGCAATGTCGGGCAGCAGATTAGGGGTGTTTAAACTCAGGGAACATGTTAGGGTGTTAGGTGTAAACGTAATTTGTTTTCTACCATAGAAATCAATTAGATATCTGGCAGCAGTGAACATAAGCTTTCTCTGCTTTCAGACTCCCATTGATTCCTATGGCATCCGCGGCCTCCAGTGTGGCGGATTGAAAACCAGGTATGCTGGGCCAGAATAGTGGCGAGTGTACCTGTTAGAAATTTGTTAACTAGCAAAAGTTGTCAGATAGTGCCGAATTTGTATTCGGAACATCTGTAATGACATAAGCATCGATCTGTGTCAGATTGAGACTGGCGGATCGTATGTTACGCCACAAATTTCAAATTTTGCCAGTCTGTAGGCTTTAATAACTAGGTCGAATCATGCTCGCCACAATTACGCTACGGAATTCCAACGTATTAGCGGTTGACAGCTTGATAAATATCCCTCTTATAGTCTATGGGAATTTGTGTAGATTAATATTTTGGTCATTTTAAAAAAAAAAAGATTACAGTCAACATCTTTGTAGGTTACTTTAATGGTTGATATAATATGTTTTTGTAGCTGCATCACTCTGGCTTGCATACAATTCTTCAGGAAATAACTTTTAATACCCATTATAGGACTTGTAGGCCTCTAAACCAAGAGCTTACAACATATGAGATGTTTGATTTATTTATATTATATTATTTGCTTTGTTGTTTTAATATTATTTGTAGAAAAGCAAACCTAAGTAGGCTTAGGAGCAGCAATGCACTACTGGGAGCTAGCTGATGATTGGTGCATATACACATATGCCTCTTATCAGTTAATCAGATGTGTTTAGCTGCTCTGGATCTTACTTAGGTATGGAGCTACTTTAACCCCTTTGCAACAGCTGTCATAGCCTGTACGAACTTGGCTGTTACAAGGTCTTCTAAAGCTATAGGAGTTTGGGTCTCACCTTTAGGCACTGAGGCATGCAGAAATAGTGTGGCCTCACTACTGTTGTGGAGACCTGCACTCCTACAGCCCTTGGAGACGATGTAACAGCCATAGTACAGGGTACATTGGACCCCACATAGGGGGCAAAGGGTATACATAGAAGTAAATTTAAATGTCTCTTAAAATTGCATGTTCTGTCTACGAAGTTTAACTTTTATGTCAATTTAAGGGATGGTATTAGGTTGAGAGGATCATAAAAAATAAAGTGTTAGGGATTGAAGAGGACTCTTTGAAAACTTTTCATAATTCACAAGTTCCATTGCATAAGTTCCCAAACATTCTACTAGACTTTAGATTATCCATTTATATAATTTAAAAGGTAGAAATCAATCACATAAATCAAATTGTTTTTATCACAAATGTATTTTACCTGAGCTCTTTAGTTGTTGCACAGTTTTCTATTTGTTCAGCTTTTTTGTGGGGGGATCTGTGTTAACTATCTACAACAGCTGTTTTACTAAAATAAACAAAAAGCTAAACCTTTGTTTTAATTATATTACTCATCTTCAATTTTTTTGGTTCTCACTAGATTTCTTACTCAAACCAACTTCTTAAAGGGACATAACATAATTTTTACCTGCAAAAAAACTGGTAAAAATTGAAATGAATGGTTAACTGAAAATATTCCAATCATTTAGAAAAGGTTATTGAGACATTTTTTTCTATAGAATATCCATTTGGGTAGTCATTTGAGGGGTCAATCATAATCCTGTAGTAAAGTTTATCTAGTGACAGAAAATCACCATTAAAGCCTTTCAGGGTTTTTGTAGATAAATCCTTTGATACTGTTTTTTAAATTATTTGAAGCAATCTCTACGTGTTTCATATATCTGATGAAGGGGTTGATTCCTATCTTTCCATTCTTTTTTTTTCCGAATGTTGGAAAATCGTAATCACAATCTTTCCAAGTCCAATACAGCTGTTAACTGTTAACACACACAAGATTGGATCTCCATTTTCACACAATATTATATTAATATATATTAATACTCGGAACTGATGATAATGAATGCTGATCACTGAAATCACAAATGGGTTAATGGGGTCAATGGTGTCCATGTATGTGTTTTGCAGAAGGATACATTGGTCTTTATGATAAGTATAAAACAAATATAAAACAATCTGTGTTCCATTTACATATGAGCATGAAACTGGACATGTTTAATTGATCATTTATAACACAACTGATTTATCTACAAAATTCCCAATAGACTTTAATGGTGATTTTTCTTTGTTGAAAAGTATTAGATATGTTTTGATCGACCCCTTTGAGTTTGTAATATAAAAATGTTTAATAAGGATGATTAAAATATTTTGCAATATATGCTCATATTTTTTTTGCTCATACTTTCCTTTAATTTAATTATAAAAATTGTGAGCTTTCCAATTCCTGTTAAAAAGGTAGATTTAGATTACTTTATTATAGTATTAATAATCTTAAAATAAACGTATCTGATGATTGCCAACTTGGGCATCACATTCAAATCTTCTCTTGCATGACCCTATTCTGTTGTATATAATGTCCCGTTAGCTTGTATGAAATCTCTAGCTTTATATATGGAAAGGACTTCAACTTGCATTTCAGATCATATCTGGTAGTGAAAGGTATTTCTGGATACCTTAGTTAAAAGGATTATCTTCCTGGAATCCTTCTGAAGTCATCAATGACTCCAGACTAGCCTATCTTTTAATTATGAAAGTTTGGTCATCAGAAGCCATCATGAAGTATGCCCACATGTTAAAATATATAAATGAGATGACTCTAGAGTGTTCAGAAAAATTATCCTTGGATAGTTTTATGATGACTTTATTTGATTTGATTTGATTATTTGTGATGATTACAGGATTATTTCAGGGAAACTACAGGATAGCTTGGTATTATTTCAAGATAACTTCATGTCATGACAACTACAGGAAGGGTTGGAATTATTTCAGGATAGCTCTATTACCTTTTAAGCTAACAAAAACTCTGTGCCAGCCCAATCCACCTCCATATATAAAATGAAATAAAGCAGATTACTGGTATTACATATTGCAAGCATATGATTACTTAAGGTGTTTTTAAAATTATTAGTTATATTGTCTTTGGTAATGTCATATGACATTCTAAATTATTGTATATGCCTCAGAATTTGAAAATGCTGCATTAATCTATGTGTGACACTTGTGCGGGTTTTCTAATGGATTGGAATAGACCCTGTGATTATTTACAAGAGGCAAAGTACGGAACTGGCCCACAGAATCTGATTTCCTAGGCAAGGGCTTCTTCAGGAGTATGGAGTACAATTAGTATTTTAACATAACATAATTACATGCGTGTAATAGTACTATAGACAACGTTATACAATAACTTACATTTATCTTATAGAGAAGGAAGGAGAAAAAAACATCAATGTCTGGATAAGCACATTCCAACATTTACAGGAAAAGGAGCTGCGGAAGAATTACAACTGTGTCTGGAATATAAACTTTCAGTATGATCTAGTGGACAAACTAACACCTGAACAACAGAAAAACGATTGGAAAATATTAAAAAGGAATTCATTTGGCAGGTAAAATGGTATAAGGTTAATGTATTTCATAAGCTGCTTAAAAGAATAAGGTATTTATAATAAGAACTATAAAGATAAAAAACATGAACATGAAAAATCAATATAAACCCAGTTGAAAAGAATATTTATTAAATATATCATTTCAATATCCAGTTTAAGAATTTATAACTCTAAATCAGTGGTTACTAAAGTAGCTAGTTTTGCCCCCTTGTGTACTGGAATTGTATAAAGGTGCACTAAATCTCCTTGGTAAAAACCTTTACAGAATGTGTTTTATAGGCTAGTGTAGAGAAAGCTGGGGATAAGTGTATGTAACCAAGGAGGAGGTGACTTCAAAACAACTGATTGAAGAATATAGATGATCATTTTTTTTATAGTGTCCCGCAGTTACCCAGTGTATCTGAGTAATGTTGCAGAATTATAGTAACTGCTTATTAGATTTACTGCTATTAAAAATTATGTCTCAAAAAGGTGCCAGATAGAGCCTCTATTTCTGAAATGTTTTCACTACAATTAACTTACTTTTGTCTATATTTTAGTATATATTACTTTTTAGGTTAGTAAAAATAAGTATATTGTGAATTTTAAACAAATGTCACCTGCATACAGCTGGTGAGACAAATTAGTGAGACCAGCTTCAGACCCTGGGAACTCCAGCCCAGGAAACTGTCCTGTCCCATCCCTCCCACTTTCTAGTTTGCAATGCAGCAAATACAACTTGCAATTTAATTTGTAAAAGCTACACATAAATATTCAAAGAGGCCAATTTACCAAATGTCTGCCAGACCTGATACGACAGTGCGGATCAGGTCCAACAGATATCACTGAATCCGGAGAGCAATACGCTCTCCGTATTCAGCATTGCACCAGCAGCTCACAAGAGCTGCTGGTGCATCGCCGCCCCTGCAGACTCGCAGCCAATCAGCCACCAGCAGGGTATGTCAATCAACCCGATCGTACTCGATCGGGTTGAATTCCGGCGATGTCTGTCCAGAGCAGAGCAGGCAGACAGGGTTATGGAGCAGCGGTCTTTAGACCGCTGCTTCATAACTGCTGTTTCTGGCGAGCCTGCAGGCTCGCCAGAAACACGGGGCCTCAAGCTCCATTGGGAGCTTGATAGATAGGCCCAATAGTATGATCTTAGTTTGTTAAAGCAGCACAGACATTTTCAAAACATAATAAGAATTTGTAAAATCACTGCAAAAGCTAAATCTAAATGTGTTAAAAAATAAATAAGAAAAAAGAAAGCTTAAATGCAATAATACTGCAATCTGAAATGTAAAGTAATATAAAATATAAAGCGCAAAGTGTAAGTGTAACAATACTCTCATATCATGCAGTACTATATTGCACTGGGCTTGTCTCTCCATACAGAAATTAGAGAGATATTGCAGTGCTGGAGAGTTCCACCCTTTTTCTTTTGAATATTCAGTGAGAATCCTTTGAATATCAGGGTCTTATTAATAAGTCTTTTTTATTATTATTATTAAGTCTTCTATATCTTATGTATCACTCTTTACTCAAACACCAATACATAGGCCCTGATATTCAAATGATTCTCCAGCTTGGAGAGAAATTGCTGCCTCAGGGCTCCATGTACTAAGCCGTCAATTCATCCGTCATTTTAGACGCGGATAAACTCGCCGTTACTCGCCGCGGGCGAAATGGTGTCCGCTGTCACTATGTACTAATAATCCCCCAATAAATAGACAAGTCTAGCCCGCCGCGAGCAGTGGCGGATTATTGATAAATTTGATGCCTCGCTCGCCGCGACTAAGCTGATGTACTTAACTTTCAGTTGAATTGTCTGGCCAATTATTAACACGTGACATGCAAGGTGTCACGAACATCATAGTAGTCGCGGGAATAGAATTTTGCTCCTATAAAAGTTCAACTTATCTAAACAACTTTATTATTGTTCAAAAATTTTTGAAGAGTGATAACAGAGCGTTATTTTTGTAATATTTATTTACAATTTGGATATGGCTTCATCTGGATCTGATAATATATAAATATTAATATAAAAATAATTATAAAGATTGACAACTATACAATACAAATTTAAAATACAGATTACTCTTTAATTACAGTCCACAAATTTGGCGCAATTTATGTACATGGAAATGAGAGACAAATTAGACGCCAGTTATGCTGTACAATGCTGATATTACTGCCTTTTATATATGTCTAGACTGGCGTCTAGATTGACTTTCCTATTGTTTTGTACCTTGCCCGCCACCTAAAAGGTGGCGAGGCAAAAATAACGAGGTGGGAGCGGAAATTGTAGCGAGCGGACAAATAGATTTTTTAGTACATTTGTTTTTGGCGAGTTGGTGGTCAAATGTGTCTAATTACAGTGAAAAATGGAGAGGTAGCGAGGTTTGGCGGATAAGTACGCTCGCAATTTTAAAGATGCGAGTTTGAACATAGTTGACGACTTTGTACATATCAGTTTGCGAGTTTTGACGCGAGATTTGTTGCGGGTAGCTCGCTGACTGCTTAGTACATGGAGCCCACAGAGTAAAGGTGTTACTAGGCACCTTCATAATGTGCATGCGCATATTGATCAATATAGTACAAAAATGTATTTCAGCCCTTTCAGGGCCGTTTAACAGCTGATCTATTTTTGGGCTAAAGCTATCTTGAAGCTTTTAACTCTATGGCCCCAATTTATCAAAGGTGTTGCGAACCTGATCCGACACTGCCGATCAGGTCCGCAACACCTCGCTAAATGCGGAGAGCAATACGCTCTCTGCATTTAACATTGCACCAGCAGCTCACAAGAGCTGCTGGTGCAACACCGCCCCCTGCTGACTCGTGGCCAATCGGCCGCCAGCAGGGGGGTTTCAATCAACCCGATCGTATTCGATCGGGTTGATTTCCGGCGATTCCTGTCCGCCTGCTCTGAGCAGGCGGACAGGGTTATGGAGCAGCGGTCTTTAGACCGCTGCTTCATAAGTTGTGTTTCTGGCGAGTCTGAAGACTCGCCAGAAACACTGCCCTTCAAGCTCCGTACGGAGCTTGATAAATGGGCCTGTTTATGTTTAAACAGAGATTCCAGTATTTTTTCTGTTACTCACATCAGCAACAGATGATTAACGTTTTTTAATTATATCTCTTGTTTGCAGATATGTTGAAATATTTTTAGTGTAATTTCATAAAGTGTGTGCATGGAAAATAACAGTGTGTGAGTCCAAGCAGGTGTAAAGAAAATTAATTACAACACCATCACAATTTATAGCTGGGCACAGCAGATGTGTTATAGGGAGTGATGGAAAATGCACTCATTGCAAAGGTGAGAGAGAGGGGTCTGTTCACTAGGCGAAAAAGTAACATATGTGCAGTGAAATGTCTTTTGTAGGTTCATTGAGTGGTCAGAAAAACCTAGCTTCTGCACTATTGCTTGATCAAAAACTATGTTAAAACCCCCCCAAGTAGTTAAACATATAGGGTCCAGATTACAAGTGGAGCGCTATATATCACTTGCGTGCAAGCGATATTAGAGCTCCACTTTGTAATACCAGCGCACGATAATGTGGCAGTATTTTACACAACACAGCACACACAGATATATAAACATATTGAACAATTTAATTCATAGTTTTAATAATACATAACACAGAACCATATGTTGTAAACTGGTAGAAGTGACGCGAGAAAATTCACTCGTCATATGGAAAAATATTTTCGGATCTTCTCCAAAAACTAAAAAGGTTAAACCTGTTTTAAAAATCGGTGACCACGTCAAGATTTTGAAACATAAGGGTCCGTTCACAAAAGGTTATGAGCAAAATTTCACAGATAAAATATTTATAATTGAAGGTCTGAATACAAGAGGATTTAAACCTCTTTACAAACTGACAGATTTAGCTGGTGAGTCTATCGAAGGTAGCTTTTACCCCGAAGAACTTAAAAAAAACACAAGATAAAAACCGCATTTACAAAATTGAAAAAAATCTTAAAACAGAAAAGTGTTAGGAGAAAGGAGTACGTTTATGTTAAATGGAAAGGCTATCCGGATAAATTTAACAGATACCCAAAAGTCAGTTAACCGAAATATAGAATAAGGGAAGCATCGACATTTTACTTAAAGGGACAGTCAACCCAAATTTTCAAATATGATATTTCTATAACGTTGCTAACGATATTTAGTTTGCACTGTAGCCTAATTCATTACCCTAAATCGTTTCTGAGCATCACTACTTACTTGTTTGATCTTTGCAGTTTAAAATGCCCGCCTGCCCCCTCCCCTATTTCGTCATCAAGATCCTAAGTTTGTTGAGCCCCCAGCTCTATCTCGGCTACTTCTCGAGAATCCACGCTCCTGGTACTTTAGCGCATGCGCATTGCGCTCCTAACACTAGGGGGAAGGAACTAAAAATACCTTCTCAAGTTCCGACACGTCTGATATTTCAGACGTACCAGTGTGCTGCCTGTCATCGTAGTCTTTGAACAGTCTCCGGCAGTGTGTAGTCATTGCGTGAGAACTCATTTATAGAGGTAGCTTACAGATAGGCTGCGTGTACTGTTTATACTGTATAGCTATACTAGTAAAGGACATTTGCTTACAATACGTAAGTGCTAAAAGGCCGGCCACTAACTTCATTATTGTGCAGGTGCACATGCATATTGCTTATTTCTGTCCCTCAGTAATACCTGTGCCAAAATAAAAAAACGCTGGTTACAGATGTCAACGGATTTTGAAATAGAATACATATGCATGAAAAATTTGTAAATCAAATAGTGACATTACCCCCTTCTCCTGTAAACCTGACTTAGTCGGCTCCAGACAAAAAAACACACTGGATTTGTAAACAGCAAATTGTAGATTAATATCTTTAAAAATGTTCTAATACCTTATGTATTTACATGAAATGGTTACATTACAATCATTCTGAGAATGTCCAAAATGAAAATACATTGTTTAAATATTTTAAAGTCACTAAAATCGTTATAAGTATGTTGCTATAAATTATTCTGGGCAGTACGATCAAGTCCGTCTCCTCCTGGGCAAACGGCTTATTTCTGTGACAGCAATAAGATGGTATTTTAAAACAGTACTTGCCCAGGAGGAGACGGACTTGATCGTACTGCCCAGAATAATTTATAGCATATTTTTAGTTGTAAAAGTGGAAACTAGATCATTGAGACTCCCAAATCAATTTTCATTGATGACTTACACTGCCAGGGTTTAAACTACCAATTGCCATAATACTAAATATGCATATAAAATCATTGGGATAGATAACACTCAATTAAAGTGACATCTAAGACACACTGCAATATAGATGGTCAAATAAGCATATTGTTGGTATGAACGAAAAAACAGACTATAGCAACAGACAATGTCCGACTGTGAGGATACCCATTTATGGCTGAAATTTGTGTTTGCACAATTTATAATAAGGTTTGTGATATAGTTATGAATACCTGTTAAGAGAACAAGGATTACATTACATATCTTTTGGTAAGCGATTGTGTCTAATATTAAGTAACTGCCCCAAAAAATAAGAAATTATATAAAAAACACAGGACTCACTTATCGTTTAATCCCTCTGGTACTCTGTAGTAATGCGTTGTAGTGAAATTTTAGTATTCACAGGTGAAAGACCTTTATTGATTCCCTGCGGAGTAACAAATAGACTGTTTCCCTCTATTCCTGTGTACCACAAGCATCTAACAACATCTAAACTATACAATGGTTAACAAATCATTGTTTTCTTGTCTGGACCGCAAATATAAGAGGATATCTTTTGCAGCATGAATGTCTGAAGAAACCTTTGGTAAATATAAAAAAATAAACAATTCTTAAACATTGTAGTGGAATAATTATTAGAGCGTGCAATTTTAGCACTTCTGACTGTGGACCTCTAGGTGTTTAATGCCCTTAAATGATTTTAACATATATGTAAAGCTTTAAACCTCTTGAACTGAACACAGCTGATGATTGGCAGCTGTGATTCTTGCTTAGGACCAGTTTTTTTTGTCAAACTAACAGGTATCAGAAATATTTGTTATTTGTGAAAAATAGTTTCAACATCTGTCCCTTATTTATTTATTCCTGGCTGCTAGCCATTTGGGCAATATTGTATAAAAAATAACAATATATGCACACAATGTGAATGACCATAAATAAGGGACAGATGTTGAAACTATTTTTCACAAATAACAAATATTTCTGATACCTGTTACTTTGACAAAAAAAACTGGTCCTAAGCAAGAATCAAGTGCTATGTTGGCAACTGCTCCGACTAGTGCAAAATAAATGCCGGAACCCAAACAAATGAGAAGCCTCAGGATCCAAGGATGCTTGTATAGTTCATTTAGATGTATATGCTATCATTACACTGCATGTTTTCCTGGATGGAATCCACTGGAAACCACTAAACCAGGGTGAGCCTATATTGTGTTGTGTCATATGGAATTGAAGTATATTTGTGAAGAGTAACTGAGCTAAATTAAAGGGAAGGTTTTCATTTATGTAAACACCACAATGATACCATCTAATGTACATCGGACTTCCTGCAGCTTATGGGTTTAAAAAAACAACACAGAAGACAAACAGAACACTTAGGAAACGTTTTTAGCAACAATGCGACAGAGGCTATTAACACCCACTCTGCTAAAAGAAGAAACAACTGATTGTGAGCGTGTAACAATTGTATTACTCAAAATAGACCAGTAAAACTAAATTCTCAATTTTCAGCTGGCTTATTTAAAATGCCTGCTTGTAACATCTCAGATTTCTATTTGTATCCTACCTATTACTGTATGAAAGACTGGTGTGATCCAGCTGACTCAATTTCTACAAATAGCTCAACAAGATAACGGCAAGGCGCTGAAAAGTGTAATTGGTCAGCGAAGTTTGCCAGAGGCGTCCTAAAAAGAAATGCTGACATAAACGAATCAAATCTAATTCATCCATCATACATCTAAATGAACTATACAAGCATCCTTGGATACTGAGGCTTCTCATTTGTTTGGGTTCCGGCATTTATTTTGCACTAGTCGGAGCAGTTGCCAACATAGCACTTGATTCTTGCTTAGGACCAGTTTTTTTTTGTCAAAGTAACAGGTATCAGAAATATTTGTTATTTGTGAAAAATAGTTTCAACATCTGTCCCTTATTTATGGTCATTCACATTGTGTGCATATATTGTTATTTTTTATACAATATTGCCCAAATGGCTAGCAGCCAGGAAGAAATAAATAAGGGACAGATGTTGAAACTATTTTTCACAAATAACAAATATTTCTGATACCTGTTAGTTTGACAAAAAAAAACTGGTCCTAAGCAAGAATCACAGCTGCCAATCATCAGCTGTGTTCAGTTCAAGAGGTTTAAAGCTTTACATATATGTTAAAATCATTTAAGGGCATTAAACACCTAGAGGTCCACAGTCAGAAGTGCTAAAATTGCACGCTCTAATAATTATTCCACTACAATGTTTAAGAATTGTTTATTTTTTTATATTTACCAAAGGTTTCTTCAGACATTCATGCTGCAAAAGATATCCTCTTATATTTGCGGTCCAGACAAGAAAACAATGATTTGTTAACCATTGTATAGTTTAGATGTTGTTAGATGCTTGTGGTACACAGGAATAGAGGGAAACAGTCTATTTGTTACTCCGCAGGGAATCAATAAAGGTCTTTCACCTGTGAATACTAAAATTTCACTACAACGCATTACTACAGAGTACCAGAGGGATTAAACGATAAGTGAGTCCTGTGTTTTTTATATAATTTCTTATTTTTTGGGGCAGTTACTTAATATTAGACACAATCGCTTACCAAAAGATATGTAATGTAATCCTTGTTCTCTTAACAGGTATTCATAACTATATCACAAACCTTATTATAAATTGTGCAAACACAAATTTCAGCCATAAATGGGTATCCTCACAGTCGGACATTGTCTGTTGCTATAGTCTGTTTTTTCGTTCATACCAACAATATGCTTATTTGACCATCTATATTGCAGTGTGTCTTAGATGTCACTTTAATTGAGTGTTATCTATCCCAATGATTTTATATGCATATTTAGTATTATGGCAATTGGTAGTTTAAACCCTGGCAGTGTAAGTCATCAATGAAAATTGATTTGGGAGTCTCAATGATCTAGTTTCCACTTTTACAACTAAAAATATGCTATAAATTATTCTGGGCAGTACGATCAAGTCCGTCTCCTCCTGGGCAAGTACTGTTTTAAAATACCATCTTATTGCTGTCACAGAAATAAGCCGTTTGCCCAGGAGGAGACGGACTTGATCGTACTGCCCAGAATAATTTATAGCAACATACTTATAACGATTTTAGTGACTTTAAAATATTTAAACAATGTATTTTCATTTTGGACGTTCTCAGAATGATTGTAATGTAACCATTTTATGTAAATACATACGGTATTAGAACATTTTTAAAGATATTAATCTACAATTTGCTGTTTACAAATCCAGTGTGTTTTTTTTTTTTGTCTGGAGCCGACTAAGTCAGGTTTACAAGAGAAGGGGGTAATGTCACTATTTGATTTACAAATTTTTCATGCATATGTATTCTATTTCAAAATCCGTTGACATCTGTAACCAGCGTTTTTTTATTTTGGCACAGGTATTACTGAGGGACAGAAATAAGTAATATGTATGTGCACCTGCACAATAATGAAGTTAGTGGCCGGCCTTTTAGCACTTACGTATTGTAAGCAAATGTCCTTTACTAGTATAGCTATACAGTATAAACAGTACACGCAGCCTATCTGTAAGCTACCTCTATAAATGAGTTCTCACGCAATGACTACACACTGCCGGAGACTGTTCAAAGACTACAATGACAGGCAGCACACTGGTACGTCTGAAATATCAGACGTGTCGGAACTTGAGAAGGTATTTTTAGTTCCTTCCCCCTAGTGTTAGCAGCGCAATGCGCATGCGCTAAAGTACCAGGAGCGTGGATTCTCGAGAAGTAGCCGAGATAGAGCTGGGGACTCAACAAACTTAGGATCTTGATGACGAAATAGGGGAGGAGGCAGGCGGGCATTTTAAACTGCAAAGATCAAACAAGTAAGTAGTAATGCTCAGAAACGATTTAGGGTAATGAATTAGACTACAGTGCAAACTAAATATCGTTAGCAACGTTATAGAAATATCATATTTGAAAATTTGGGTTGACTGTCCCTTTAACGTTATCGAGTAACGCATCGTACAACATTTTTCCTAAAAAACAGATATCTAGTTTTACAACAAAGTTAGCTAAACCCGTTATATTAAAAGGAGAATGGGAAGTAGCTCTGATGGAGATACAATACCCCCATATGTGGGATGTCCTAGATGCTGCTGATTCTAGAATAATTGTTAAGGGACCAAGCAAATTCACTACACCGTTGGCCGTAAAAGCCTATTATAAAGATATTGTCAGGTTAGGAAATGTCCAGAAGAAGACCCAAATGCTAGGGCGAACTAAAACAACACCCTTGCAGTCTGAGTTTAATCCAGAATGTGACCCCACAACAACCTCTAAAAAACAATGTACTCACGATATGGAGCAGAGTTAGCCTGAGTCCAAAGTAATTCAAGATATCAGCCAAATAGACTTCTGAGTAAGGAACTGGTTTCAGGAAATGTCTTCCACAGAATCAGGAGAGCAGGGATAGTCCACTTATACTCAAACAGAGGAAGGGTAAAACAAGAAATAATTAATAATGCAGGAGTAGGTAACTTGTTATCAGGCAGTTTGAGGGTTAACACTGTGTAGTCAGTCCTTGCAGAGTTTGGCAACAGGTTATCAGGCAGTTTGTAGGTTAATACTGAATAGTCAGTACATGCAGATTTAGACAACAGGATATCAGGCAGTTTGAGGGTTAATACAGATTAATCAGTACTTGCAGAGATTGGCAACAGGTTATCATGCAGTTTGAGAGTTTCACAGAATAAACAGTTCTTTCAATGTTTGGCAACAGGATATCAAGCAGTTTGAAGGTTTACACTGAATAAACAGTATTTGCAGAGTTTGGCAACAGGTAAACATGCAGTTTGAGAGTTTCACAGAATAAACAGTTCTTGCAATGTTTGGCAACAGGATATCAAGCAGTTTGAGAGTTTCACAGAATAAACAGTACTTGCAATGTTTGGCAACAGGTTATCAGGAAGTTTGAGGGTTAACCCAGCATAGTCAGTCTTTGCAGAGTTTGGAAACAGAAAATCAGCAGTTAGAGAGTTTCCACAGCAAAGTCCTCACAGGAGCCACAAAGAGTAACAAACAAACTGGCACTGAAGAAACAGGAAGCACGGAATAAAAAGCCTGGTAGTGACATCATCAGGAAGGGGCAGCTCAGACTACCTGCCAATCAAGCACAAAGATTTAGTAAAAACTATCAATGAAAAATTAGGATCTCTCCAAACCATTAACATAGAAGTAAAGCTTAAATACAACAAACTGGGAAGGGTTGTGCATATCTTAGGCAACGCTACCATCTCAACCTCAGAAAGGTTGGCACATATATTGGGAATTAACAATCAAGGTGTAATAGAATGATGGCGGGAAAATATATTGCAATATAAACGCTGGTTTCTACACACTCTTTTTTGCCTGGCAGCCAGTCTTAAAGCTCTTTTAGAGGACAAGAGTGTCACTACTGACACTGTGCTAATCGAACAAGCCAAGGAGATGCACAAAATACTACACATACCAGATGATAGACTTGTTACTTTTAATGACATACACTTTTGAAAAACATCTAACGATAAAAATACTTTATCACAATCAGGGTTCCTGGCAGTATTTTTGTACAAGTGAGCACTGCGAGGATAAAGTATTATTTATTCTGTACCATGATAAACATTACTGCGGTATTAAAAACATTAAATCATTTATCGGTCATGATTTCTTCTGTCAGTATTGTCACTCTTTTTTTATCACAAGAACATACACACATGAAGAGACTTTTGTAGGGCGTGTCACAAAAAGAATTGTGTTAAGATTACATTTGAAATAAGTGACTGTACCAGTTGTCGTATTTTTGTTCGTTTGCAGATGTCTTTGACTCTGCCACTGAATTAGAGCAAGAGGGTACGGTAGATTGTGTTGCCAAAGAATACTTTGAGAAATTTTGTGTTTATGTTAGGAAAGATAGTCACAAATGTGTACCGCCAACCTGTAAAGTTTGTCGTTATAAGATTGATGAGCTAGACACCCACCTATGTTACATGAGGTCTTACAAGCCCCAACATCAAAGACTACTTACATCGTTTATGTTTACGCTAGTTCGATAGATGGTAAATTATCGTAGGAGTTTTAAGGTGTTGATTGTGTGCAAAAAATTTTTTATTTTTATTTTTATTTTGTCATGCAACAGATGGTAAAAGAGAAAGTAGATGTCAAGTTGTTGGCTCAAGGTGGAAAACTGTTATGCATCACAGTGTCTGACTTACACATTCGTTTTATAGATTCTCTAATTTTTTGTGCCAATGAAACTGAGCAAACTACCAAAAGCCTTCGGTTTTAAAGAATCTAAAGGCTATTTTCCTCCCTTTTTTTAACAGAGCTGAGAATCAGAACTATGTAGGACTTATGCCTGGTTTAGATCAGTACGGTGTTGAATACATGATGCCTAAAGAGAAATCAGATTTTTTGAAATGGTACGAGGAGAACAAACATTTGATTTTCAGAATGAGCTTAAACTTATTCTAAGCAGGATGTAGAGGTTTTAAGACTGGCTTGTGAATGTTTTAGAAACAGCGTCATGGATATGATGCTCAAAGAAGATGTTATTTACAAAGAAAATGGTGAGCAGGAGTTTTTTGTGAACTGTATTGACCCTTACCAACTCATCTGTATGAATGACTATGTACAAGTTCAACTTCTTACCTGAAAACACTAGACACAAAAACGGTACTCCACATCTTCCATACAGTGGCTTATGTACATCTCACATAAGGAAAATATTACCAAACAAAACGCTTTACACAGGAGTGAACAAGAATTGGGTAAATACTATTTGGACGGGTACAGTGTGATAAACAACATTTCTACTGCTTTTGAATTTCAGGGATATTTTTACCACGGTTGTCCTGTTTGTTACAACGAAAATTATATGAACGATGTCACAGATACTACCTAAGGGCAATTATATTACAAACGCCTCATTAAAAAAACACGTATTACTATCATGCGGCTTTGAGGTCTGCGAGCTCTGGGAACATGAGTGGATAGATATGTTATCCTTAGACGCTGAACTGCAAGCTTTTCTCATTAAAAGGCAGTTCCCACAGTCCCTTGACCCCAGAGATTCTCTTTACGGTGGGTGCACAAACGCAATTAAACTGTACCACAAAACAGAGCCAGGTGAAAGCATACACTACTATGATACCCATTTGTGAACAAGACAAAAGCTTACCCTGTGGGTCATCCATGAATCATTTATGAGAATTTCAGGAACATTCATTTTTACTTTGGTATTGCTAAAGTAAAAATGATTCCGCCCAAAGGTTTGTTTTTTTCCTGTTCTACCTTTGAAATTAAACTGTAAACTCATGTCCCTGTTATGTCTGACCTGCGCCACCGATAAAAACATAGATGAACAGCGTGCTTTGACGGGTACATGGTGTACGATCGAAATTCAGGTAGCTGTGGAAAAGGGGTACAAAATGTCTAAAATCTATAAAATTTGGTATTTTGACAACTACAAAAAGAATTTGTTTGAAGAATACATTAAGGTACATCTGAGGGATAAGCAGGAAGCATCTGGCTGGTGTACAGGTGATAATAAAAAAGCCAATACATTAGAGATTGCAAAGAAAAAAAGGAAGTAGAATTGTGATCAGATCAGATAGCTGTAAACCCCGCAAAAACACAGATCACTAAATTGTTTCTTAATTCTTTGTGGGGCAAGTTTTGTCAAAAGAGTAATTTACCCAACACCAGAATTATGACAGACCCTGATGAGTTATTCAAGTATGTTTTTTTTTACCTTATTATGAAGTATCTGCTTTACATTTCCTAAAAGATGAAACAGCTATGCTTAGCTGGAAGTACTCTAAAGAACGTTACACAGTTAACAACAGCACTAACATCTTTATCGCTTGTTTTGCTACAGCTTATGCCAGACTTGAATTGTACATAGTTTTGTACGGTCTGCAGGAGAGGTGTCTCTACCACGACACAGACTCTGTTATTTTTGTTAGCAAGGAAGGTGATAGGAATCCAACTTTAGGTGACTATCTAGGTGAATTAACTAGCGAACTACCATCAGGTACACACATCACAGAGTTTGTATCTGCCAGTCCCAAAACTTACGGGTACAAACTGAATATTGGAAAAAGAAATTTAAAAGTAAAGGGTATAACTCTGAACTCTGCTAACACCAACGTAATCAATTTTGAGAGTTTAAAAGATCTAGGGGCCTATCTATCAAATTCCGTATTGAGCTTGACGCCCCGTGTTTCTGGTGAGCCTGCAGGCTCGCCAGAAACAGCAGTGCTCCATAACCTGTCCTCCTGCTCTGAGCAGGCAGACATAAATCGCCATCAATCAACCCAATCCTGTATGATCGGGTTGATTGACAACCCCCTGCTGGCGGCTGATTGGCCACAAATCTGCAGGGGGCGGCGTTGCACCAGCAGCTCACAAGAGCTGCTGGTGCAATGCTGAATACGGAGAGCATATTGCTCTCCGCATTCAGCGAGGAATTGTTGATGATCTGAAGGAGGCTGCCAGAGGTAGTTGTGAAATTGTAGAAAGCTTTTACAAAATATGTACCTCACAGAAATCTGAGTATTATGTATCTTGTACAAAATGTGTTTTGCCAGGGTAAAAAAAAACAACAACAGAACTATCTCACTAAATACAAACTATATGGTTCTCTTTAAAAACCCACGGGATAAGTTACAAATCGACACTTTTGCAAAACAAATGTACCCGGGTAAGTCACACTTCTTTTTAGAAGCTTTTGAAGATGCCACTCGATTACCATACGGTTATTTATTAGAGTTAAGAACCGGTCTCTTTCCACCAGATATACCCGCTGCATACATATTAAAAATATCTGATTTAAAAAAGGGTAAATTTTAATCTATTAGTCATACATTGTCAACCATCAGCGTGTGTAAACATGTCTAGCAGACTAATCCGTAATTGGGGTGTTTTAAAAGCCTTAAAACGTGCAATACCTCAACAAAGAAAGACTCTAATGATTTAATCACATCTATATGTGAAATAGCCCTGAACATTCTTACAGGTAGATTACCTTTCACACAGCAACAGAAAGGATAAAAAGTGGCGTAAAATTATAAAAACACTTAGTAATAAAGCCGTTGCTCTAGGCAAAGAGAAGATTTTGGTGACACAGAGAGGTGGATTTTTAGCGCCTCTTTTAGGATTTGCTCTTCCTATACTTACTTCCCTCTTTACTAAGAGCTGATGAAGAATGCTCAAAACATGTATCTGGTCCCAAAACAACAGTTGGACCTCTTACAAAAACCTCAACAAAATGAGGTAGACATTGGCAGGGCGTGACAAACCGGTTGGATGTTGAAATACGTGAAATATTAAATAATTCTGATTTACCAGAGGATGTGAAAATTAAAAAGTACTATGCCGTATTACAGAAATATTTGGTGTATGCAAAGCAAGACACTAGATAAAACATTGTATTAACTCTATTAATGCCCCTGGGAGAATCTATTCACACCGATCCTAACACCGATGTATCCCTTGAAAAAGGTGATAGAATATTTAATGAAGTTGTATAATAATGTGCATGACCGGTTTAAGAAAAATGCTGAATTGCTTTTTTCTAAAATGGTACAAGCCCAACATATTACTAGTTGGAATGATAATAGGGAGTTTATTTACAAAAACCAAAGAATCATCGGTTCAAACATACTAGACTTAGTACGTTGCTCTACACAAAGTCACAATGTGACCATGCGCAAAACACTGCAAGGTTGGGAGACTTTTATGAAAGCTATGGCCGAGTTGAATATTCCATCACCAGTTGTTGGTAATGCTATAAACCGGGATACCTTTGATCATCTAAAAATAGAAATTGGGGATGTTACCCATTTACCAGAGACATTGCCCCAACATGATCTTTTACCATTACCTCCAACACCCACAAGGGGGCCCATTTATCAAGTTCCGGATGGAGCTTGAGGGCCAGTGTTTCTGCTAAATAACCTGTCCATTGCACCAGCAGCTTACAAGAACTGCTGGTGCAATGCTGAATACGGAGAGCGTATTGCTCTTCGCATTCAGCGAGGTCTGTCGGACCTGATCCGCACTGTCTGATCAGGTCCGACAGACCTTTGTTAAATAGGCCCCAAGGGGTCTAACTACACCTCAGGGATACCTGCTGCCAAAGAAAAGACCTAAATCACTTTTTAATCCTTCATCATGGTTGAGTTTGTAAATTTCTAAAAATATCTAGCAAATATTGTGTACCTTGTTTTATCATTAATCATATATTTGAGTTTTTTGGGGTTTTTATATTATAAATTTAGTAAAGCTTAAAATATTGACTTGTGTAAAATGTATCTGAGCTTATATAAAAAAATTAGAACATAACAAGTATGTAAAATAATGAAAATGTATTAATACATGGTAAATACATGATTTTATACATTGGAATATAATATTGATTATGGAATTGTTTTTTGTTTTTTTTAAATATTAATAAAGCTTAAACAATTTGTGTACAAAAAATAATACACATTAAATACATGCTGTAATTAAAATCTGATGGATTTACATATTGGGTTATAGCATTCATTACAACAGGTGCAATAATAATTTGTTATAGCAAAATTTACAATTCCAGTACGTTTTGTTATAACAACTTCTACATGTCTGTACATGCTCATTGCAAAAATGATTAATTCTCAAATTTAATTTACAACAGCGCACGTAATGCGATACTATTCATTCTTATCATTCTTTTTTAAGTTTGATGAAAAGAAATAGAGGCCTATTTATCAAGCCGTCAACTGTGCTGCATTCGACGGCACCAATGCGCTCGCCTAACATTGCGGCCTGAAGATGAATACTCTCTCCTTATTTATAAAAAAAAAGCTGTAAAAAAGTTGTGCACCAAGTATGGGGCGATGAGCAGCGGACTGTTGTTAACTAACAGTCATCGATATCGCTGCTATTTGGCTTTTTCCCTTTATTTATACCCTGTCACTAAATACCGCCACTATACTAAAATGTTTAACCCCTATCCTGCCACTCTCGAACCCTGCTGCAACTAAATAAAGTTATTAACCCCATCCTGCTGCTCCCGGAGCCCACCCCAACTTTAATAAAGTTATTAACCCCTATCCCTCCGCTCCCGGAGCCCACCGCAACTAACTACATGTATTAACCCCTATCCCTCTGCTCCTGGAGCCCATCGCAACTAACTACATGTATTCACCCCTATCCCTCCGCTCCCAGAGCCCACTGCAACTAAATAAATGTATTAACCCCTAAACCCCTGGCCTCCCACATCACTACCACTTACTTAACCTATTAACCCCTAAACCGCCAGCCCCCCACATCGCCATAAACTAAATTAAGCTATTAACCCCTAAACCTAACAACCCGCTAACTTTACATTAAATATTAACTCATCCCTATCTTATAATAAATTTAAACTTACCTTTAGAATTAAAATAAACTATATTAAACTACTAATTAACCTACCCTATTATACTAAAATTACATTAAACTTTATTAAACTATTAATTAACCTACCTTAACTATTATACTAAAATTACATTAAACTATATAAAACTATTAATTAAAATACCCTAACTATTATACTAAAATTACATTGAACTATAAATTAAATTAACTATAATGTATATTTAAAAACCTAACCCTACTCAAGTTATTTAAATCTACAATAAAGAATTACTAAGTTACAAAAAAACAATAACTAAATAAAAAACACTAAGTTACACAAAATAAAAAATAAATTATCAAATATTTAAACTAATTACACCTAATCTAATAGCCCTATCAAAATAAAAAAAGCCCCCCAAAATAAAAAAAAACCCTAGCCTACAATAAACTACCAATGGCCCTTAAAAGGGCCTTTTGTAGGACATTGCCCCAAATAAATCAGCTCTTTTATCTGTAAAATAAAATACAAACACCCCCCCAACAGTAAAACCCACCACCCACACAACCAAACCCCCCAAAATAAAAACCTTATCTAAAAAACCTAAGCTCCCCATTGCCCTGAAAAGGGCATTTGGATGGGCATTGCCCTTAAAAGGGCATTTAGCTCTTTTTCCACCCAAAGTCCCTAACCTGAAATTAAAACCTAGCACTAAACCCAGACGATCCACTTACAGTTTTCGAAGAACCGACATCCATCCTCATGCAAGCGCCAGAAGTCCTGAGCAAAGCCGGCAGAAGTCTTCATTCAAGCTGGCCGAAGTCTTTATCCAACCGGGCAGAAGTCTTCATCCAGACGGCATCTTCTATCTTCATCCATCCAGCGCAGAGCAGCTCCATCTTCAAGACATCCTGCACGGAGCATCCTCTTCTTATGATTGCCGCTGAAGAATGAACTTTCCTTTAAATGACGTCATCCAAGATGGCGTCTCTTACATTCCAATTGACTGATAGAATTCTATCAACCAATAAGAATTAAGGTGGAAAAAATCCAATCAGCCAATAGGATTGAGCTTGCATTCTATTGGCTATTCCAATCACCAGCACTAAAACACAGCTACATCTGATTTCAGTTATTCAGTCACTTAACTACAGACTTTGGTGCAAAGCCCATAGGAAAACTACAGGCAAGTATATAAACACAACACACAGACAGTCCAGAAAGTTCAGCAGTCACTACCCAGAGTCACTGAAAACAAATGCAGATGTCTGAGATTGCTGGTGAGCATCCAGGGTTGTGAGTTTTCCCAGTGGCTCGGAATGTGAACCCACTCCGGTTTGAAAGTACAGCCTATTCCGTGTTTTGTATGTTTCTAGGAAAATTTCAAAGGCCTGTGGTACATTTGTATGCATCTTATTTGTTTGAAAGCTATAAATTCAATCTGGCTGCTACATAAAACTTTCACCATTCTATGATTTTGTTTTTATTTAAATGTTTTCACTAAAACTGAAATGATTCTCATTGTTTCTAAATAGAATGTAAAAGTGCTCTTAACTTACATGTATTCATTTATTCTTTTTTTTTTTTTTTTACCTGGTTTAGATATGTCTGCTCATTATGTTCTAATATCTGGAAATCTGGCCTTATCCAACTTCTTTTTCACTATCGTTCTGTAAATTCTAAGAGGGGCTTGGTGCTATTACAAATCTGCAGGGAGCAGTGCCCACAATGTAAAAGCACTAATATGGAAAAGCCAACTCTAGAAGAAGACAAAATACATGAGATACTAATGAGTCTAATTACGGCAATTAGGAAAAACTGTTACAAAAACAACATTCAGCCAACAACTTTAAAGCCACCAAAACCCAAAGCTGTTCCATTACCACCAAAAGGTCTGTATGTTGAATTTACATTTTGGGGTCAATGAGAATCCTTTAGAAAAATGTTTCCTATATTTTGTTCAGAAATTCACTCATTCATTATAGTCTATGTGGATTTGTGTAGATTAACAATTTGATAATTTTTTTAAAGGATTACAACTTCTTTGTAGGTTACTTTTATGGTTGATTTGATATGTTTTTGTAAATGCATCACTCTGGTTTCCATAACATTTTATGAGTTTTTCAGGAAATAAATTAAATACCCATTTCAAGACTTGTAGGCCTCTAAACCAAGAGCTTACAAAACATGAGAGTTTTAGATTTACTTCTGTTATCATTCTTGTTTCATTCATTTGGTATCTTTTCTTGAAAAGCAAACCTAAGTAGTCTCAGGAGCAGCAATGCACTACTGGGAGATAGCTGGTGCTTTGTGCCTATACACATTTGCCCAGGGCTGCCATCAGGGGGTGACAGGGGTGATTCCTGTCAGGGGCCCAATTGGCCAGGGTGCCCCATGAGGCAAGAACAACTATTATTTAAAAAATA
Organism: Bombina bombina; assembly: GCF_027579735.1. NCBI lineage: Eukaryota > Metazoa > Chordata > Amphibia > Anura > Bombinatoridae > Bombina > Bombina bombina. The sequence continues at coordinate 434,030,659 of NC_069502.1, read as the reverse complement.
TATATACTACAGCAGAGTGCTATTGAGCGTGGGAAATGTTATAACAGGGAGTAAAGCATTAGCATTTGAGAGGATTTCTGAGTGTGCACTAAACCACTATGCACAGTGTGAGACAGACTTGGCACTTAAGTTTGTACAGTGTGCGCCTGAGTCAGACAGCATATCCCTTTCATTTGCAGAGGAGGTAATACTTACTTAGTAAATGTTTTTTTATTTCTTTGTGCAATTTCGGATTGTAACTTCAGTGTGGTAGTAGTTGTATGGTGGGGCCAGGGGTCCATAAAAACACTTTTTTTTAGCAATATGCAGCAGTGTATTTATGATTATTTGACAATGCTGTAGAAATTCTATATTTAAAGCCATGAATAAATGTTTCCTCTTAAATACACAAATGGTAGGTGCCCTTTTGGCAGATATGAGGTTTTTTTTTATTAATATATATATATATATATTTTAATTACATTCCAGTTTACTGCCCCTTTATGCAAGGACTTTCCAGATGCAAGGAAGCATTTTATCTAAGATTTTTACATCTGCATAAAATGTTATACTCTCAGACAAAGATTGCTCTGTGTTTGAAATGAGACAGGTTAACTTAACACTGTTCAGTTTACACTACAGCTGACTTAATTTTGAAATACATACACACAATCCTAAATCCTGCATTTAACCAGATCTAATGGTATGAGACTGAGTACCACAGCTTATGGTTCCACCAAGACCATATAGAGTGCAGCATTTTCAAAATCCATAAGTACAGCTGACAGATGGGAACATTTGTATACCAAATTTGAAGTGGTGCTCTTGGTTGGGGAAAATGGGGAAAAAAACAAACATATGTCAACCTTTCAAAAGTACTTTTCTTCATCTAGCCATCAACTCAGATCACTAATGTACAATTTTGAATTCACATAATTATTTTTGCTTGTACATTTACAAATATGATTCTTTAAAAAGTAATCTCTTAATTTCTGCAATTTTTTTATCATGCATGTCACACACTGTTGATCGAGGCCCCCCACATCGCAAACACTTTAATAAAATTATTTAACCCCTAATCTGCCAACCGGACACCACCGCCACCTACATTATAGCTATGAACCCCTAATCTGCTGTCCCTAACATCGCTGACACCTATATTATATTTATTAACCCCTAATCTGCCCCCCCAACATCGCCGCCACCTACCTACACTTATTCACCCCTAATCTGCCGACCGGACATCGCCGCCACTATAATAAATGTATTAACCCCTAAACCGCCATACTCCCGCCTCGCAAACACTATAATACATTTTATTAACCCTAATCTGCCCTCCCTAACATCGCCGGAACCTACCTACAATTATTAACCGCTAATCTCCTGCCCCCAGCGTCACCGCTACTATAATAAAGTTATTAACCCCTAAACCTGTCTTACCCTAACACCCCCCCTAAGTTAAATATAATTTAAATAAAACGAAATAAATTACTATAATTAAATTAATTATTCCTATATAAAAATAAATACTTACCTATAAAATAAACCATAAGATAGCTACAATATAACTAATAGTTACATTGTAGCTATTTTAGGATTTATATTTATTTTACAGGCAACTTTGTATTTCTTTTAACTAGGTACAATAGCTATTAAATAGTTAATAGCTACCTAGTTAAAATAATTACAAAATGACCTGTAAAATAAATCCTAACCTAAGTTACAAATACACCTAACACTGCACTATCAATAAATTAATTAAATAAATTAACTACAATGATCTAAACTAAAATACAATTAAATAAACTAAACTATATTACAAAAACAAACAAACACTAAATTACAAAATATAAAAAAATATTACAAGAATTTTAATCTAATTACACCTAATTTAAGCCCCCTAATAAAATAAAAAAGCCCCCCAAAATAATAAAATTCCATACCCTATACTAAATTACAAAAGTAATCAGCTCTTTTACCAGCCCTTAAAAGGGCTTTTTGTGGGGCATTGCCCCAAAGTAATCAGCTCTTTTACCTGTAAAATAAAATACAAGACCCCCTCAACATTACAACCCACCACACACCCCTACTCTAAAACCCACCCAATCCCCCCCTTAAAAAAACCTAACACTACCCCATTGAAAATCACCCTACCTTGAGCCGTGTTCACCAAGCCGGGCACCGATGGGCCAGAAGAGGACATCCGGAGCAGCAGAAGTCTTCATCCGATCGGGGCAGAAGAGGTCCTCCATCCAGCAGAAGTCTTCAGCCAAGCGGCATCTTCTATCTTTATCCATCTGGCGTGGAGCGGATCCATCTTAAAGACATCCGACGCGGAGCATCCTCTTCTTCCCGACGACTGACGATGAATGAAGGTTCCTTTAAATGACGTCATCCAAGATGGTGTCCCTCGAATTCCGATTCGCTGATAGGATTCTATCAGCCAATCGGAATTAAGGTAGGAAAAATCCCATTGGCTGATGTAATCAGCCAATCGGATTGAAGTTCAATTGGATCAGCCAATAGAATGCGAGGTCAGCCAATCGGAATTTGAGGGACGCCATCTTGGATGACGTCATTTAAAGGAACCTTCATTCGTCGTTAGTCGTCGGGAAGAAGAGGATGCTCCGTGTCGGATGTCTTGAAGATGGACCCGCTCCACGCCGGATGGTTGAAGATAGAAGATGCTGCTGTTTAGTTTATTTAAATGTATTTTAGGTTAGATCATTGTAGTTAGTGTTAGGTGTATTTGTAACTTAGGTTAGGAATTATTTTACAGGTAATTTTGTAATTATTTTAACTAGGTAGCTATTAAATAGTTATTAACTATTTAATAGCTATTGTACCTAGTTAAAATAAATACAAAGTTGCCTGTAAAATAAATATAAATCCTAAAATAGCTACAATGTAAATATTAGTTATATTGTAGCTATCTTATGGTTTATTTTATAGGTATTTATTTTTAAATAGGAATAATTTATTTAATTATAGTAAATTTATTTAGTTTTATTTAAATTATATTTAACTTAGGGGTGTGTTAGGGTTAGGGGTAAATAACTTTATTATAGTAGCGGCGACGTTGGGGGCGGCAGATTAGGGGTTAATAATTGTAGGTAGGTTGCGGCGACGTTGGGGCATAAGATTAGGGGTTAATAAATATAATATAGGTGTCGATGATGTTGGGGGCAGCAGATTAGGGGTTCATAGGGATAATGTAGGTTGCGGCGGTGTCCGGAGCGGCAGGTTAGGGGTTAATAATAATATGATGTAGGTGTCGACAATGTCGGGGGGGGGGGAGATTAGGGGTTAATAAGTGTAAGGTTTGGGGTGTTTAGACTCTGGGTTCATGTTAGGGTGTTAGGTGTAGACTTAGAAAGTGTTTCCCCATAGGAAACAATGGGGCTGCGTTAGGAGCTGAACGCTGCTTTTTTGCATCTGTTAGTTTTTTTTTCAGCCAGCTCAGCCCCATTGTATCCTATGGGGAAATCGTGCACGAGCACGTTTTTCCAGCTTACAGCTACCGTAAGCAATGCTGGTATGGAGGGTAGAAATGGAGCTAAATTTGGCTCAATGCTCACTTTCTGAGGCTAACGCAGCCATTCAGAAAACTTGTAATACCAGCGTTGGCTTAAGGGAGCGCTGGAAAAAAAAGGAGCGTTAGCACCCGATATTTCAAGAAGTTTAAACTAATTACACCTAATCTAAGCCCCCTAATAAAATTAAAAAGCCCCCCAAAATAATAAAATTCCCTACCCTATCCTAAATTACAAAGTAATCAGCTCTTTTTCTGGGCATTGCCCCAAAGTAATCAGCTCTTTTACCTGTAAATAAAAATACAATCCCTCCCAACATTACAACTCACCACCCACATACCCCTACTCTAAAACCCACCCGATCCCCCCTTACAAAAACCCAACACTTCCCCCCCTGAAGATCACCCTACCTGGAGCTGTGTTCACCCAGCCGGGCACCGATGGGCCATAAGTGGACATCTGGAGCTGCAGAAGTCTTCATCCAATCGGGGCAGAAGAAGTCCTCCAAGTGGCAGATGTCTTCATCCAACCGGCATCTTCAATCAACCGGAGCGGAGCCATCTTGAATCCATCTGACGTGGAGCCATCCTCTTTGTATGATGTCCTAAGGCCAAATGAAGATTCCTTTAAATAACGTTATCCAAGATGGTGTCCCTCGAATTCCGATTGGCTGATAGGATTCTATCAGCCAATCGGAATTAAGGTAGGAAAAATCTGTTCCGATCAGCCAATAGAATGCAAGGTCAATGCAAATTATGCATGAATGTGAAAGTAAAAAAAAAAAAAACGATATAGATGCAGGGGGATCTTAGTTCTTTAGTAAGGGATCTGGGAGGGGGAGGGATGTAGATCATTTAGGGGGGCCAGCTACACTACAGAAAACAAGTATTTCAGTATAAAAAAGTAAAAAAAAACTATTTTGGGGGGCAAATTGGGTACTGGCAGACAGCTGCCAGTACCCAAGATGGCGGCAAATAGGTAGAGGGGGAAGGTTAGAGAGATGTATTGGGGGGGATCAGGGAGGTTGTGGGGTAAGGGGGGATCCATCACTGCAGACTGTATGAAAAAAATAAAAAAATAATAATTATTTTTATTTCAGTACTGGCAGACTTTCTGCCAGTACTTAAGATGGCGGTGACAATTGTGAGGTGGGGGACGGAAGATAGCTGTTTGAGGGGGTCAGGGGGGGATCAGGGGGTGGGATGTGTCAGGTGGGAGGCTGATCTCTACGCTAAAGCTAAAAATTAACCCTACAAGCTACCTAATTAACCCCTTAACTGCTGGGCATATTACAAGTGTGGTGCGTAGCAGTATTTAACGGCCTTATTATTACCAAAAAGCAACGCTAAAGCCATATATGTCTGCTATTTCTGAACAAAGGGGATCCCAGAGAAGCATTTACAACCATTTGTGCCATAATTGCACAAGCTGTTTGTAAATAATTTCAGTGAGAAACCTAAAATTTTGAAAAATTTAAGTTTTTTTTTTTATTTGATCGTATTTGGCGGTGAAATGGTTGCATGAAATATAAAAAAATAGGCCTAGATCAATGCTTTGGGATGTCTTCTAAATATAAATATATACATGTCAAGGGATATTCAGGGATTCCTGAAAGATATCAGTGTTCCAATGTAACTAGCGCTAATTTTGAAAAAAAGTGGTTTGGAAATAGCAAAGTGCTACTTGTATTTATGGCCCTATAACTTGCAAAAAAAGCAAAGAACATGTAAACATTGGGTATTTCTAAACTCAGGACAAAATTTATAAACTATTTAGCATGGGTGTTTTTGGTGGTTGTAGATGTGTAACAGATTTTGGGGGTCAAAGATAGAAAAAGTGTGTTTTTTTTCAATTTTTTCCTCATATTTTAAATTTTTTTATAGTAAATTATAAGATATGATGAAAATAATGGTATCTTTAGAAAGTCCATTTAATGGCGAGAAAAACGGTATATAATATGTGTGGGTACAGTAAATGAGTAAGAGGAAAATTACAGCTAAACACAAACACTGCAGAAATGTAAAAATAGCCATTGTCATTAAGGGTAAAAAAATTGAAAAATGGTCCGGTCATTAAGGGGTTAATTCCAATTGGCTGATAGAAACCTATCAGCCAATCGGAATTCGAGGGACGCCATCTTGGATGACGTCATTTAAAGGAACCTTCATTCAGCCTTAGGACATCGTACGAAGAGGATGGCTCCGCGTCGGATGGATTCAAGATGGCTCCGCTCCGGTTGATTGAAGATTGAAGATGCCGGTTGGATGAAGACATTTGCTGCTTGGAGGACCTCTTCTGCCCGATTGGATGAAGACTTCTGCCGCTCCGGATGTCCACTTCTGGCCCATCGGTGCCCGGCTGGGTGAACACGGCTCCAGGTAGGGTGATCTTCAGGGAGGGTAGTGTTAGGTTTTTTTAAGGGGGGATCGGGTGGGTTTTAGAGTAGGGGTATGTGGGTGGTGGGTTGTAATGTTGGGGGGGATTGTATTTTTATTTACAGGTAAAAGAGCTGATTCCTTTGGGGCAATGCCCCGCAAAAAGCCCTTTTAAGGGCTGGTAAAAGAGCTGATTACTTTGTAATTTAGGATAGGGTAGGGAATTTTATTATTTTGGGGGCTTTTTTATTTTATTAGGGGGCTTAGATTAGGTGTAATTAGTTTAAACTTCTTGTAATATTTTTTTATTTTTTGTAATTTAGTGTTTGGTTTTTTTGTACTATAGTTTAGTTTATTTAATTGTATTTTAGTTTAGATAATTGTAGGTAATTTATTTAATTAGTTTAATGATAGTGTAGTGTTAGGTGTATTTGTAACTTAGGTTAGGATTTATTTTACAGGTAATTTTGTAATTATTTTAATCAGGTAGCTATTAAATAGTTATTAACTATTTAATAGCTATTGTACCTAGTTAAAATAAATACAAAGTTGCCTGTAAAATAAATATAAATCCTAAAATAGCTACAATGTAACCATTAGTTATATTGTATCTATATTAGCGTTTATTTTATAGGTAAGTATTTCGTTTTAAATAGGATTCATTTATTTAATGATAGTAAATTTAGTTTGTTTAATTTAAATTATATTTAAGTTAGGGGGGTGTTAGGGTTAGGGTAAGACTTAGGTTTAGGGGTTAATAACTTTATTATAGTAGCGGCGATGTTGGGGGCAGCAGATTAGGGGTTAATAATTGTAGGTAGGTGGCGGCAATGTTAGGGAGGGCAGATTAGGGGTTAATAAAATTTATTATAGTGTTTGCGAGGCGGGAGTGCAGCGGTTTAGGGGTTAATACATTTATTATAGTGGCAGTGAGGTCTGGTTGGCAGATTAGGAGTTAATAAGTGTAGGTAGGTGGCGGCGACATTGGGGGGGGCAGATTAGGGGGTAATAAATGTAATATAGGTGTCGGCGAGGTTAGGGGCAGCAGATTAGGGGTTCATAGGTATAATGTAGGTTGCGGGGGTGTCCGGAGCGGCAGATTAGGGGTTAAAAAAATGATTATAGGGTTTGCTATGTGGGGGGGCCTCGGTTTAGGGGTTCATAGGTTGTTTATAGGTGTTAGTGTACTTTATAGCACTGTAGTTAAGAGCTTTATGTTCCCGCGTTAGCCCATAAAACTCTTAACTACAGACTTTATTTTGCGGTTGGAGTCTTGTCGGTAGAGGCTCTACCATTCACTTCTTCCAAGACTCATAATACCAGCATTAGGCAAATCCCATAGAAAAGATAGGATACGCAATTGACGTAAGGGGATCTGCGGTATCCTCGAGTCACGGAAAGAAAGTGAGCGGTAGACCCTTTCCTGCCTGACTCTAAATACCAGCCGGCGTTAAAAAGCAGCGTTAGGACCCCTTAACGCTGCTTTTTAACCCTAATGCAGAACTCTCAACTCAAATCTAGGCGTTTGTGTTTACAACCTCAAATGGAAGTTTATTCCATGAATCCACCACCCTTTCTGCAAAAAAATCTGCGTTTATGTCTTTGTGCTTTTGTTTGTGTCTCTATGAGTGTGTATGTATTTTTTTTCTGTGGGTCTCTCTGTAATGGTGGGTGTGCATGTCTTTGTGCATTTTCTGTGGATGTCCGTGATGGTGTGTACGTATGTCTTTGTGCTATTTCTATGGGTGTCTCTGTGAGGCTGGGTGTGTATGTCTTTGTGTGTTTTCTGTGGATGTCTCTGTGAGGGTGTGTGTGTATGTATGTATGTATGTATGTCTGTGTGTTCTGTGGGTGTCTCTGTGAGGGTGTTTGTATGTATTTGTGTGTTTTCTGTGGATGTCTCTGTGAGAGTGTGTGTACGTATTTATGTGTTTTCTGTGGATGTCTGAGTGAGGGTGTGTGTATGTATGTCTTTGTGTGTTTTATGTGGTTGTCTCTCTGTGTGTGTGTGTATGTCTGTGTTTTCTGAGGCTGTCTGTCAGTGTTTCCTTGGGTGTACTGTATGTGCAAGTGTGTGTGTGTGTGTCCATTGTCTGTTTTTTTTAGGACATTTTGACCTTACTACTGATTATTCACATCTTTCTACAGACTTTGAGACTAGTGAGACCTTTCAGGAAGTTACCAATCGACCATTTAACCTTTAAATTATTGTTTAGGCAGTTCAGGGCCCTTCCTTTCAGCCACTGCCTGCTGTTATCATCATTTAGTTGGCATCTCCCTTGACAAAAAGATAATCAGAACTCCATATTTTGCTTTGTAAATCTCCTTTTTTGACAAAACTGTAGTCTACCGCATTACTTGTCAGGTCAATGTAAACAAGTGCTGAGTGTCTGTTTGGGTGTCTGTGTCTGAGTGTGTTTGTGTGTTTCTTTGCATGTCTATAATTTAGGGAATGATAGTAATTTCTAATTAGATTTATTTAAATCATATTTAAGTTAGGGGGTGTTAGGGTTAGACTTAGGTTTAAAGGATTAATAAATTTAGAATAGTGGCGGCAACGTTAGGGACGGCAGATAAGGGGTTAATAAATGTAGGTAGGTGGCGGCGATGTTGGGGGCAGCAGATTAGGGGTTAATAATATTTAACTAGTGTTAGTGAGGCGGAAGTGCAGCGGTTTAGGGGTTAATATGTTTCTTATAGTGGTGGCGATGTCCGGAGCGGCAGATTAGGGGCTAATAATTTTAATTTAGGGTTAGCGATGCGGGAGGGCCTCGGTTTAGGGGTTAATAGGTAGTTTATGGGCGTTAGTGTACTTTTTAGCACTTTAGTTATGAGTTTTATGCTACGGCATTGTAGTGTAAAACTCATAACTACTGACTTTAAAATGCGTTAGGAATCTTGGCGGTAGAGGGTGTACCACTCACTTTTTGGCCTCCCAGGCAGACTCGTAATACCGGCTCAATGGAAGTCCCATAGAAAAAAGGCTTTACGAAATTTACGTAAGTAGGTTTGCGGTAAGGCCAAAAAAGTGTGAGGTACACCTATACCTGCAAGACCCGTAATAGCAGCGGGCATAAAAAAGCAGCATTAGGACCTGTTAACGCTGCTTTTTCACCTTACCGCAAAACTCGTAATCTAGGCGAAAGACTGTTAGGGATTGGACACTGTTTATAATCTACAAATCCGTGGCATAAATTCCCACATTTTCTACCAGGCTGTGGATTCTCTATTTACTTAACCCCTTAAGGACCCACCCTTTTTTGTGAAATTGATGTGTCCATTTTGTTACTAAAATACTGATCAATCATGATCCTTTTGAAAAACGTATTAACCACTTAACTACAAGTGAATGTAAACTTGAGCATAGTCGCTCAAGTAATAAGATATAATTTAAAAAATAAATGAGACTTTCATTCATCATATGCCTAGTATATACTTCTGAGATTTTTACCTTGTAATGCTAGAAGGATAAGCGCCGTTCCTCCACCCCCCATATTCATCAATTGATTGACAGATGATGAATCTACAATACACTAATCATACTTAACAGCAGAGACTGCTGGAGCCTCCGGAAGCTCAGATGTGTATATATACATCATAAAGTACAATAGCCAAAGTACCGCACTAATAAACACATATAACCTAAAAGTGAGATGAAAACATATTGTGATCGCCAAGCAGTTTTCAGTTCTAAAGAGTGGATAGGGCTTTTTTTTGAGAGGCTCAAAACCTGCATGCGAGTGCTAGAAACAGATGAAATTGCACTATTGTGTCCAAAAAGTAGAATGTTCAGGCTCAAAACATGTCTCTCAATAGATTATGATCAAGGCCAAAATGTTTAATTAGAATGATTACAATTATTTGCAATATAGGTTCATTATTTTACCTAAATTATTTTATTATTATATTATTAATCATAAAAAAGACGTATCTGCAGTGCTGAGTGCCAACTAGGACATCACATTCACATCTTCACTTGCGTGACACTATTACATTGTATATAATGTCCCTTTAGGAAAGGTATTTCAGGTCATCTTTGGTAGTGAATGGTATCTCTGAATACAAAACAACTGGAGGAACATAATTGGGTCTGCAGGTGAAATGAGCAGGAAAAAGATTTTTCATTTCTGCTTCCATTATTTTTAGGAAGAAGCATAATTAAAGGGACATAAAAACAATTGTCTAGATTACGAGTTTTGCGGTTTGAGTGAAAAAGCAGCGTTAAGGCTCTTTTTCACTACCGCTGGTATTACAAGACTTGCAGGTTTAGCTGCACTGCACACTTTTTTGGCCGGAACGCAACATAACTACCGCAGTTTTCAAAAAGTCCTTTTTCAATGGGACTTCCTTTGCGCCGGTATTACGAGTCTGCCTGGGAGGCCAAAAAGTGAGCGGTACAGCCTATACCCTCAAGATCGATACCGTAAACTGAAAGTCAGTAGTTATGGGTTTTATGCTACAACGCCGTAACATAAAACTCATAACTAAAGTGCTAAAAAGTACACTAACACCCATAAAATACCTATTAACCCCTAAACCGAGGCCCCCCGCATAGCAAACACTAAAATAAAATTATTCACCTCTAATCTGCCGCTCCGGACATCGCCGCCACTATAATAAACATATTAACCCCTAAACCGCCGTACTCCCGCATCGCAAACACTAGTTAAATATTATTAACCACTAATCTGCCACCCCCAATGTTGTCACTACCTACACTTATTAACCCCTAATCTGTTGCCCCCAACGTCGCCGCCACTATACTAAAGTTATAAACCCCTAAACCTAACCCTTAGTATAACCCTAACACCCCCTACTTTAATATACTTAAAATAAATCTAATAAAAAATTCATATCATTAACTAAATAATTCCTATTTAAAACTAAATACTTACCTGTAAAATATACCCTAAGCTAGCTACAATATAACTAATAGTTACATTGTATCTATCTTAGGTTTTATTTTTATTTTACAGCTAAGTTTGTATTTATTTTAACTAGGAATTTTAACTAGGTATTTTAACTAGGTAGACTAGTTAGTAAATAGTTAACTATTTACTAGCTACCTAGCTAAAATAATAAATACAAATTGACCTGTAAAATAAAACCTTACCTGAGTTACAGTAACACCTAACCTTACACTACAATTAAATAAATTACATTAATTAAATCCAATTAACTAAATTACAAAAAAAAACCCACTAAATTACACAAAATAAAAAATAAATTATCAGATATTTAAACTAATTACACCTAATCTAATAGCCCTATCAAAATCCCCAATAAAAAAACCCTAGCCTAAACTAAACTACCAGTAGCCCTTAAAAGGGCCTTTTGCGGGGCATTGCCCCAAAGAAATTAGCTCTTTTACCTGTAAATAAAAATACAAACAACCCCCAACAGTAAAACCCACCACCCACACAACCAAACACCCCAAATAAAATCCTAAATAAAAAACCTAAGCTCCCCATTGCCCTGAAAAGGGCATTTGGATGGGCATTGCCCTTGAAAGGGCATTTAGCTCTTTTTTTTCGGTGCCCAAAACCCTTAATCTAAAAATAAAACCCACCCAATAAACCCTTAAAAAAAACTAACACTAACCTCCGAAGATCCACTTACAGTTTTTGAAGACCCGACATCCATCCTCAACGAAGTGGCAGAAGACCTCATCAAAGCCGGCAGAAGTCTTCATCCAAGCAGGCCGAAGTCTTCATCCAATCCATCAGAAGTCTTCCTCCAGACGACATCTTCTATCTTCATCCATCCGGCGCGGAGCGGCTCCATCTTCAAGACATCTGGCATGGAGCATCCTCTATTTTCCACGGCGACTGAAGAATGAAGGTTTCTTTAAGTGATCTCATCCAAGATGGCGTCCCTTGAATTCCGATTGGTTGATAGAATTCTATCAGCCAATCGGAATTAAAGGTGAAAAAATCATATTGGCTGAGGCAATCAGCCAATAGGATTGAGCTCGCATTCTATTGGCTTTTCCAATCAGCCAGTAGAATGCAAGCTCAGCATCAGCCAATAGGATTTTTTCACCTTTAGTTCCGATTGGCTGATAGTTCCGATTGGCTGATAGCATTCTATCAGCCAATCGGAATTCAAGGGACGCCATCTTGGATGACGTCACTTAAAGGAACCTTCATTCTTCAGTCGCCGCGGAAAGAAGAGGATGCTCCATGCCGGATGTCATGAAGATGGAGCCGCTCCGCGCCGGATGGATGAAGATAGAAGATGCCGTCTGGATGAAGACTTCTGCCAGATTGGATGAAGACTTTGGCCTACTTGGATGAAGACTTTTAACGGCTTAGATGAGGATTGACGGTTCGTTAAGGATGGATGTCGGGTCTTCAAAAACTGTAAGTGGATCTTCGGGGGTTAGTGTTAGGTTTTTTTAAGGGTTTATTGGGTGGGTTTTATTTTTAGATTAGGGATTTTGGGCAACGAAAAAAAGCTAAATGCCCTTTTAAGGGCAATGCCCATCCAAATGCCCTTTTCAGGGCAATGGGGAGCTTAGGTTTTTTAATTATGATTTTATTTGGGGGGTTTGGTTGTGTGGGTGGTGGGTTTTACTGTTGGGGGGTTGTTTGTATTTTTATTTACAGGTAAAAGAGCTGATTTCTTTGGGGAAATGCCCTGCAAAAGGCCCTTTTAAGTTAGTTTAGGCTAGGGTTTTTTTATTTTGGGGGGGCTTTTTATTTTGATAGGGCTTTTAGATTAGGTGTAATTAGTTTAAATATTTGTTAATTTATTTTGTATTTTTTGTAATTTAGTTAATTGTATTTAATTAATGTAATTTAGTTAATTATAGTGTAAGGTTAGGTTTTAGTGTAACTCAGGTTAGGTTTTATTTTACAGGTAAATTTGTATTTATTTTAGCTAGGTAGCTAGTAAATGGTTAATAACTATTTAATAACTAGTCTACCCAGTTAAAATAAATATAAACTTGCCTGTGAAATAAAAATAAAACCTAAGCTAGCTACACTGTAACTATTAGTTATATTGTAGCTAGCTTAGGGTTTATTTTACAGGTAAGTATTTAGTTTTAAATAGGAATTATTTAGTTAATGATAGGAATTTTTTATTAGATTTATTTTAATTATATTAAAGTAGGGGGTGTTAGGGTTAGGTCTAGGGGTTTATAACTTTAGTATAGTGGTGGTGACGTTGGGGGTGGCAGATTAGGGGTTAATAATTATAATGTAGGTGTCGGGGGTGGCAGATTAGGGGTTAATAAGTGTAATGTAGGTGTCGGCAATGTCAGGGGCGGCAGATTTGGGGTTTTTAGACTCGGGTTTATGTTAGGGTGTTAAGTATAAACATAAATTTTGTTTCCCATAGGAATCAATGGGCTGTGTTACGGAGCTTTACGCTCCTTTATTGCAGGTGTTAGGCTTTTTTTCAGCCGGCTCTCCCCATTGATGTCTATCCAGCTCACCGCGGCGCTGGTATTGGAGTGCGGTATGGAGCTCAATTTTGCTCAACGCTCACTTCTTGCCTGCTAACTCCGGATTTTTGTAAACCTGAAATAGCAGCGCTATAGGGAGGTGAGCAGTGGAAATAACTTGCAAGTTAGCACCGAGCCGCTCATAACGCAAAACTCGTAATCTAACCGAATGTTTCTTTTGTGAATCAGAAAGAGCAAACAATATAGAAAAAAAAAGTCTCCCGTTCACTTCTATTTACAAATTTCTGCTTTCTTATAGTATTCCTTGTTGAAGAGTATACCAAGGTTGCTAGTATGCACGTCTGCATGGTAGGATACACTGCTGCTACAGTATATAGTGCTCTACCAAATGTATTGCATTGCTACAAGTATTCTTGCTAAACTGCTTGCTAAACTGGAAAGAAACTGAAAAGTTTTTTTTAATTGTATACTCTATTTGAATCATGAAGAAAATAGGGTTTAGTTTTCCTTTATACCTCATCCATGTTTGGAATTCACAAAGGCCATGGCCCCTTTTCCAAATCATCGGAACTGTCATACCAAAACATTACATGTTCAGGGGTTTTTTTTGCCTTATTTTTCTAAGTCATTCTAATCCATTGAAAACATTCCTGTTTGAATAACTAAAATTGCCTGTTATATACAAGTTGATATTAGAATTTTTTTTTAAAACATTTATTCAGTAAAGTGTATTTACTATTAGCCACTCACATCTCTTTAAACTCTCAAGTCTTTTAGTTTGCAATGATCTATAGGTAGCCAATTCAGTAAAGAGTGGCATGTGTAAGCTTTAATGAAATATTATAGGAAATCAATTACATAGATATTAGTGAATCTGGCACATTGAGTCAGATTTGTTAGTATGATGTCCTTCATTCTCTTATGGTAAATAGTAAGATATAATGCTTCATATCTTATTAATTGATTTTTAATTCTACCAGGTAAAGGAAAACAAAAATCCCAAAATGTCTGGATGAAAACCTTTCATTTTCTGAAGGAAAAGGAGCTTGGGGCAGACTATGGTGATGTTTGGAGTTTGAATTTTAAGTATGATCTAATGGGAAAGCCGACTCCTGAGCAGAAGAGTGAAGGATCATGGATCTTTACGCAGAATTCATTTGGCAGGTAAACAGACAAGGGAAATAAGATTCATCTGTTTACTAATTATATACTCAGTTTGTAATGTGAATTTTCTAACCCCTTTTATGGATTAAATGAACATTAAAGCATCCTATCTATCATACCTCCCAACATTTGTGGCTGGGTATCAGGGATGGCAGGAGGTTGATGGGAGCTGGTTGCTGATTTGTGGGAGGAGCCATGTTAGGAGGGGGTGCGATAGTGGCTGGCTAGGGGGTCTGGGTGTGTCTTGTTGGTTGGTGGGTGTGTCTGTGTGGTTTGTGGCCATGTCTGGGTGCTGCATAGGTGGAGTTAAGGGAAATGCTGCAAATTGGGACATATGTCTGTCTCAGAGGGACAGCTGGGGAGAGCCCAGACTCAGGGACTGTCGCTCTGAAATAGTGAGTGACAGTTGGGAGCTTTGTCTATTTTATTAGAGCAGGGTCGACAATTCTGCTTAAAATTTAGGAGCCAGTAAGAATATTTAGGAGCAGGCACACTTTTAGTAGCCAGATATTGGTATTTGTAAATAGAAATATGGAACATAGCCAAATAATTAGGAGCCAGGGGTAAAATTGTAGAATCTAGGAGCTCCTTAGCTACTGGGTTTGTCAAGAGCATTTTATTTTCAACACATTCCCCATATTATTTACTATGTACTATGCCTCTGCTGAGGCGTTACATTTGCATACCTGGTGCACTAAGAAAATGGCTGATAATTTAAATGATTCAACTGTATGGTGCTTCTGATTGGCTTACTTTACTGGCCATGTCTATCTCAGGAGCAGGAATGCATTTTGCCTGGCCGCTCAACTTTAAATATGTGATTAACACCCATAACCACTGCAAATGCAAACATGTAGTTAAAAAGGGAATTTTATTTTTACTTTCATTTTAACATGTATATGTCTCCTTGAATAATATTTTATTATACAGAATGCTAAAAACATTATACTAGTATGGGCTATCACTATTTAATTAAGAAGTACCATTTAATTAAAGGGGTACTAAAGTCATAACTAAACTTTCATGATTCCCATAGAACATTCCAATTTACTTCCATTATCAAATTTTGCACAATGTTTTTATGTTCACGTATTCTAAATAAACAGCTCCTACTGAGCACGTGCAAGACATCACAGTATATATGTACATCAGTCTGTGATTGGCTGATGGCTGTGACAAGATACAGTGCTATTGAATTATCTTTTTTTATGCACTTGTTAAATATGCATTTCTACCTATTTAGAGCTAGAATACGAGTGTTGCTCAAACTTGTGCTTCCACACGCACGTTATCTGCTGTCAAGTTTTTTTTTTACCATTGCATGCCCAATTATGCAGGTATTACAGATTGGAAGTAAAAATGTTGCGCTCTGGCGGTCGAATCCTCATGCAGGGGACGATTTATCAAGCCCCGTATGGCCCCTAATGTATCTGTTTCTGTGCGATCCTTCAGGCTCGCCAGAAAAAGGAGTTAAGAAGCAGCGGTCTTAAGACCGCTGATCCTTAACTTGTCCACCACCTATGGGGCGGCAGACAGCAATCATCCCAATCGGATATGATTGAGTTGATTGACACCCCTGCTAGCGGCCGTTTGGCCGCGAATGTGCAGGGGGCGGTATTGCACAAGGATTTCACGAGAAATGCTTGTGCAATGATACAGCGTATGCTGTCTGCATTTATTGATGTTCGGCGGACATGATCCGCTGCAGTGGATCATGTCCGTCCGCACAATTATAAATCGGCCCTATAGACTTTAATGAAGCCTTATTATGAACAAAAAAAATAACAGCCGACAGCGTGCGTAAACACGAGTGCAGGATTGCATTGAGATATATGTATGTATTTCTATACATATGAATATCTGTATGTAAATGCGTATATATTTATGTAAATACATTTATACAAATATAAATACAGATATACATACAGTATGTATAGCAATACATACGTATATATTTATAGACATACATATTTTTGGTCCTATGGATCACTATGTAAAAGCACTTTTGGACTTTTTTTTCTAACACCTGACGTCTGATATTTTGCGCCCTTATTACTTTTTAAGGCAATATTTGTATTCAATAATTTTTATAAGACAATGTTAATATGAATGTAACTGTACTGTTACAGTTTACCAAATCTCTGAAGTTGCGCTATCCAAATGAGTGTAATTCGAGACACTGCTCTCGGTCACGTTTACTTTCAACTTGTAATACGAAAAAAGGGCGCAAACTTGTGCATAAATTTGCATGCAAAAAATAGTGCTCCACTAGTAATATAGCCCTTGATCATTCTTTGAGTAGAGATCAAACCTGCTAATTACTGTTAGAAAGTTACATAAAAGCTTTATAAATCTTTAACAGACATTGAAATAAATAAATGCTTATATTTGTGTACTTATTTATTAATCCCTTTATCTGTTTTAGTTTTATCTGCTCAAATTGCTCCAATAAATGGAAATCTGGTTTGATCACCCTTATCTTTCAATTTTGCTTGAAGTCTAAAAGGGGCTTGGTACTATTAAGGATATTTAGACAGCAGTGCCGAAGATGTAAATACCCTAATTTAGAGAAACCAACTATAGAAGAAAATGAAGTAAAAGACAGTCTGATGAGACTTATCATAAAAATTAGAAAATGCTGCTACAATGAGAAGATGACATCAAACCCACAAACAAGAGGTCCTGCTATTACCAAACCACATGAAAGTAATCTGTGTGAAGCCTGCTTATTTGGGATATGTCCCAAATCTCAATGATAAATGTTACTCAAAATCTCAAGCTATCATGGATTTTGTGACACAAGGACATGAAAGAAAACACAACAAAATAATTATACAGTAGATCTAAATAACCCCTAATGCTTCTTGATAATAGCATCTGATTTACAGGTTTCAGTCATGAAGAACTTAGTATCAGTTTATGTATCATATTGCATCAGCATAAAAAATTGTTTGTAAATATCCAATCAAATAAAGATTCTCTGCTGTACAACGTTTTATGATTCTGTGAGGTGGGGAGTGGTTTTTCTATTGTTCTCAGAGGAAAAAAAAGAATAAAGATTTTTGGGGAATTCATTCTTGCGCCAGCTGAAATTTAGAATATTAGTGGTACATAACACATTATTGTTCATCTGAACAGTGCTGCCTTCTCTCTTGTATATATGCAGCCTGGGAGTTTAGTGTATACTAGACATGTGCATTCAGATTTGCACAAATGTGAAACAACTTATACAACACATTTTGTGAAATTCAATGCATTTTTCTGAAAAGGCAAAATGAACGGCCCCTTTAACAAAAACTGAATGAACAAATGATGGCTTTGCAAAAAACTCCCAAAAAATGAGTTTGTTTATTTGTTGCCGGACTGGAAAAGCCCACTCCCCAATTATGATCAACCAATGTCCCCCTCAGTCATAACCCCCCACATTTTTAATTCATGGTTCAGATAGAGAATGCAGTTTTTAACAATTTTCAAATGTACTCTTATAATCTAATGGTCATTGTATCCTTTGTTGAAAAGCAATGAGGTAAGCTCAGGAGCGTGCATATGTCTGCAGCACTATATGGCGGCAATTTTGTGAGAGTGTTATACATTTGCAGGAGCACACAATGGCCACACTATTTACTACCATGTAGCGCTCCAGGCATGTGTGAGCTATCTACCTAGGTATATCTTCAACAAAAAATAACTAGAAAACAAAACAAATCTGATAAAATAAGTAAAAAAAAAAATTCTGAATCACAAAAGAGAAAAAAAAGGGTTTCATCATGTCACATTATCATTCTCTATTGATCTTGGTCAATCCAGACCAAGATGGCTTAAAAACATGCAATACATCCCTGCTTGTCAGTTTGCTTCCACTTCATACTCTGTCAGCTTGCAGGCCTGTGACAATGCTTCCGGCCTGTACCTGTCTGCATTATAATACTGCATGTGCCTCCCCGTGCCTGTTAGTGTCATTTCCCGTCTGCACTATAGAAACAGAGAGAAAAAGAAATAAGGGATTAACAGGCTCTACCGGGTGATGTGGAAATGGGACTGGGAAGGTCGGGTTAAGTACTGGGGAGAAAAGATAGAAGAAAAAAAATATTTGTAATTTTTGAAAGTAAACTTTTTTTTCCCTGCTGCTGGAGCACTATCTAGCAATACCATAGAGGTCCATTGTGCCGGCAGAACTACAAATAATTCACACACACTGACATGTGCGACTGATCTGCCAACACTGCACTAAACAATGTTCTGCTGCAAAAAGTGCCATTATTTATATTCCAAAAGTTGTGGATGTGTCTTAATCTTTGTTTTTTAATATTTTTTTATTGAGGTTCACAATATTCAATGGTACAGAAAAACTTCCTAATATTGAACAGTTATAGTCATAAATAGTCACATTATATCACATTATATTATAACGCACACATACATGCCTTTGCAGTAATAAAATGGTGACAAAAATATACAAATAGGACTGAAATAGTCCAAACAATTCAAAATTGTACAGTACTAAGTACTGATAGTAGCCTGTGACACTTGAATAATGTTTGACTGATGAAACTCAAGTTTATATTTTTATCTAGAAACAAATTATCTTACAGTGGTAGAAAATTGTTTTACCCACAGGGCTGCGAATTAACACCTTTAAGTTAATAGAAATACCCATACCTGTATATGCATGAAATCTTATAGGAGAGAGTGGCCAACACTACAATTGTTGATAACTATTCTGATCATAAGGTGACTAAAATGAAATCAACAGATCAGGAGTACAAGTAGATCCTGCAAAAATGATACATTAACACCACCATTATCAGAGGAGTAGATACAATCTATATCATCTAATATAATATAATAATATGTCACAGAAGTTACTGATTCCCTTTACCTCTACAGCATCAAAATACAAGCAAAAAAACATATGTAGGGATTTGCCACTCTAGTGTTAACACTACTAAACTTCCATAAGTGGAAGTACAAGTGTTTAATAATGCAAAACAAATTGAATGTCAGCTATATCATAATTTCAGGGTTTAACAATAAAGTATGTACAGCTCCATTATCCCGACTGCAGACAATGGAGCAACTACTATATACTGTGTGTGTATATATATATATATATATATATATAGTAGTAAGCAATTTCCAGTTCAGCCCACCAGTAGCCAACTCGCCTGGGTGCAATGATATACCATGAAATAGAAAGCAAAAGAATGCACTCTCAGGACTTTTCACAAAAAAACCAATTTAATGGAACGTTTTCGGGGTTCACAACCCCTTCATCAGCATGCAAAACAAACAAAATTCAACTCATTTATAGTGTTACATATCAATTACATCATATCAACCTTAGTGTCTCTCCAAGGAAAAGTGCGCCAATTTTTCGAGTTTGGAACGCATATTGCGTTCCACAGTGCTATCCGGAACCGGAAGTTGTATTACCTCACTTCCGGTTTACGGATTCAACAAACTAAACATGAAATTAATAATAAAGTAGTGTACTCTACAATTTCAAACGTGTTAAAGTGACATCC
The DNA here is from genome assembly GCF_027579735.1 of Bombina bombina. Lineage (NCBI taxonomy): Eukaryota > Metazoa > Chordata > Amphibia > Anura > Bombinatoridae > Bombina > Bombina bombina. The sequence goes on along the minus strand of NC_069502.1, from coordinate 434,010,672 downwards.
TAATTTGTGGGACTTATTGTAGCAAAAATGTGCCGCATTATAATAAGTGCCAAGAAAATTTGTGATAGAAATACGTTGACAAATGTTGCTTCATCCGGTCGGCATAGAAACGGTAACTATGGTAATCATTGCAATTCTGAGTACCAAAAGATGCCAAAATTTACAATAGTATGTCAGCTGAATGAAGCAACAACTTTCATATTGTCAAAGAAATAGCGTGCACTAAAATTATATACAATCATATTGTATATATAAAGAATGATTAAAAATAAGATAGTTAAAAATAAAAAAATAAAAATTGAAAATTGAACCTTATGGCAGTACCATTAATTGGAGTGGCAAGATACAAATGTAATGTTGTTCTATAATAATCGGACAGATAGCTGCCATGTAACGCTAAATCAACCTCTCTTTTTTTTAATTTTAATAAAGAGTAATACAGATTAACTGGGGTCTCACCAATTGTTTTGGAGATGGGTGCAAACAGAATCCGGTCGGCGTCATCAGGGGTGTAAGATGCAGTGCCTGTCTGTGCTGCCACGGCCTGGCAAGTCAGGTCTTCCACCTGAGTGTTGGGATCTGGGATGTTGTTATCCTCTGTTCTGGGTTGTGATGTCATGCTGGAGGGAAGCATGTAACGGTGTGCCGGTGAAAAGGATATGAAAAGAAGTTAATGCACTGCAGCCAAAATCCAAATGTACACGGTACTGTCAGCACAGCAAGAATTGTGCAGTCCAATTTTAAGAGCGCTGGAGATGTAAATAAATGAGGTTAAATAAAGGGGGTTCACTGGTCAAAAAATAAGTAGTAAGCAATTTCCAGTTCAGCCCACCAGTAGCCAACTCGCCTGGGTGCAATGATATACCATGAAATAGAAAGCAAAAGAATGCACTCTCAGGACTTTTCACAAAAAAACCAATTTAATGGAACGTTTTCGGGGTTCACAACCCCTTCATCAGCATGCAAAACAAACAAAATTCAACTCATTTATAGTGTTACATATCAATTACATCATATCAACCTTAGTGTCTCTCCAAGGAAAAGTGCGCCAATTTTTCGAGTTTGGAACGCATATTGCGTTCCACAGTGCTATCCGGAACCGGAAGTTGTATTACCTCACTTCCGGTTTACGGATTCAACAAACCAAACATGAAATTAATAATAAAGTAGTGTACTCTACAATTTCAAACGTGTTAAAGTGACATCCTAATTTGTGGGACTTATTGTAGCAAAAATGTGCCGCATTATAATAAGTGCCAATTATACTTGGGGCTAGAATTCTCAAATAAGGTCAATAAAAACCGCCCCATTTGATAGTTGGCACAAATATTCACATTTTGGCCATTGCAAGCTATAACCCCTTAATGGCCAAGGCTTAATTCAAGTGAAAATTGTGCCCTTAAGAAACAATAACAAAGTCCTATAACACTGCTATATATATTCATCCTTCTGAATATTGCTCTAATTTGATATCCATGATACACATGTTTAATGCCACTCTATTGCAATATACTGGCGATACATTGCAAGCCATAGCAATCATATTTGCAACATTACATTTGTATCTTGCCACTCCAATTAATGGTACTGCCATAAGGTTCAATTTTCAATTTTTAGTTTTTTATTTTTAACTATCTTATTTTTAATCATTCTTTATATATACAATATGATTGTATATAATTTTAGTGCACGCTATTTCTTTGACAATATGAAAGTTGTTGCTTCATTCAGCTGACATACTATTGTAAATTTTGGCATCTTTTGGTACTCAGAATTGCAATGATTACCATAGTTACCGTTTCTATGCCGACCGGATGTATGTAGCAACATTTGTCAACGTATTTCTATCACAAATTTTCTTGGCACTTATTATAATGCGGCACATTTTTGCTACAATAAGTCCCACAAATTAGGATGTCACTTTAACACGTTTGAAATTGTAGAGTACACTACTTTATTATTAATTTCATGTTTGGTTTGTTGAATCCGTAAACCGGAAGTGAGGTAATACAACTTCCGGTTCCGGATAGCACTGTGGAACGCAATATGCGTTCCAAACTCGAAAAATTGGCGCACTTTTCCTTGGAGAGACACTAAGGTTGATATGATGTAATTGATATGTAACACTATAAATGAGTTGAATTTTGTTTGTTTTGCATGCTGATGAAGGGGTTGTGAACCCCGAAAACGTTCCATTAAATTGGTTTTTTTTGTGAAAAGTCCTGAGAGTGCATTCTTTTGCTTTCTATATATATATATATATATATATATATATAGTAATAGAAAATGCTGTACTCTAAAAGACTGAATAGCCAAGTCTAGATACATATAGATAATTATAGCTCTAAACTAAAATGTTAACTAAACATTTGGGAGATCCAGAAATATAAGTATTCTCTTTAAACCCACTACAGGTACTCAGAATCCAGTATGGGATGTCAAAGGAAAAAATAGAGGTTGTAAGTCCAGGTTTAAAAGCCTTAACCACAAAAAAAAAAGAGATGTTTACTGTAGCACAAGACACGTAAGAAAAAGTGACTATGAAGTCACCAGGTTGTCAGTACCAAAAAATGAGAGCTGCATTATCCTTTTATAGTCATTTCAGAGAATAATCCAGTACCGAGTCACGGTTCTCTCTCTGGGCCAGGTCCTGTATACCTTAAGAATGACCCACTGGGTTACTTACTTTGGAGCCAACGTCCTTGTTGCATGTGAACGTATCTTCCACTTTGCTCCCCTTTTGGTTCAATACTTAAGCTTTCATTATCACCAGCAGGGTCTGTAATAAACTGGAACAAGGAGGCTGAGTTGAAAAAGAGACAGCTATTTTGAACCTACAATAGTTATCAAAGAATAATCCACTAAAGCAAAGGATAGATGGCATGACTATTCAGGTATAGTAAATTGATTAAGTTCAACACTGTCTCCAGCCCTTAATGTTGTGACCTGTCATGGCTGCCACCTGGAAATTCCCCCTCCATGTCTCAGTGTATTGCACTTTTACAAGATTAAATCCAGCTCTAAAAAGAGCCGAATGTGGCATGTGGCTTCCATCTAATGCATTTGTTAGCACCCAAAGGGCACATATCTAATATTACATATACAGTAGTAGTACTTCCAACATAATTAAAACATTTTTGTTTTGCAGTGGGGGCACCATTGGCTCCTGCCAGTTTGATCTGTATGCTAGGCTTAGACATCTAGCAGTATAGTTTTAAAAACAAAATTCATAAGTGAATATATAATAATACTTTTTTAGCATCTGGCTATTGTGCATAGTGCACACATATAGCTATGATATAGTACTACTGCTAAAATTCTAGTTGGTTTTTTTTAGTAGTGGGGCATTATATTTACTACTGATACTCAGTGGGCTTTTGCCTCGCCTATCTCATTAGGGGCCCAAGAAAATGTTTGCCCAGGGTCAAATCAATATTAAAGTCGGCCCTGATATTATCATGTAATAAAATTATTAGTCAAAGAGTACTAATGTTTTGTTGCCACCACCACCACCAGTAGTACCACTACCAATGCAAAGTCCATGTCTACTTTTAGTTGTCTAATGAGTGGAAGTGGTACAAGCACTGTTGCCTCTGCTTCACAAATTAAAATATAATTTTCAAGACCATTGTCTGCTGCTCTGGCTCAAACATCTAGAGAAGCGAGAAGTAGGATTATGTGCAGCATCTGCTGTAGCAGGCAATCCCATGTCCACTGGGAGTATGATATGCAGTGCCCACCACTGCCAGGACTGGTAGCAACATCAGTAAGGTTAGTATAAGTCCACCCATATAAGTAAAGTGGACAGTGAGAGGAACTGAAGGTGTCAGTACTGAATTTACATTGTTTGGCTCCAAGCCTAGTAGAAGGATTGGGTATCAAGCAGCCTCTGTGTACACGTCAGTTCTATAGATATTCTACTCTCAAAAACACATATTCTCTCCATAAGTGTAAAATACAACAAAGGAAGTACCCCAAAAGTTAGTGTATGCAACTCTTGAAGCGTGATTTTCCCAAAGTTCACACTATATAAGACTAAAAATACCAGGGATAAGAGTGCGCTACAAAAGCTCTACCAAAAATTAATACTAATAACTAAAATAGATCAATTATAATATCAACTGATAAGAATAAATTGATGAATATACATATACAAATCTGTAATCTCCTAAAATTAATTGTTTAAAAATAAGGTGCACCTTATGAACATTCATAAATAATAATAAATATTCAAACTAAAATTCATATATTAGTAGCTTATGTAAAACATTAAATAACAATACTCCTAAAAGGTTAACTTAATGTAAAATCCTTAACGTTCCCAAACTTTAGGAGTTAAAAGTGCTTGAAATTTTATTCGTGTTTGAAATAGTCTCCAAACTTTGCAACAATGTTTTTCAAAGCCTTGTGGTATCGTTTTCAGCCTCAAACAGGTAAAATGGTACTCATCTGTTTAGAGTGGTAAAGTAATCCACTACTTCTCTTTTGTTCCACTTTAAAGTATTACTATTGCAAATGCCTTGGTGTTTAATGTTTAAAGTGCCCAGAAAGATGACTCACCAGAATCTGAAAGGTAGGAATTTTTGAAGTATACTACCTTTATTAATCAATATGCCCAGTTGTCAGGGTTCCGTTCCACAACATATGTTGATAAAAAAATTTTGCACGGCACTGTAAAGCCGAATGTTCCTCACTTGTTTTGCCACTCCAGTGACAATTGACCATTCACAATGGTTCACAATGATAGAATTTGGTAATGCAAGTGAGGCTGGCCAGCTTCCACAGGTTTGGTCGTCTACGTGTTTCAGCTCTTAAGCACCGTGTCCAAGGGACGTGTTCTCCTTCCTTGGAGGTGTATTTAATTTATGGAGTTTTGTGTGCTTTTATCAGTTGCCTACTTCAGTAACTCTGCTGCCTACTGCTGCCTCTCCTGCTGCAATTCATGGTTATCCACAGTCCATTGTGCATCTATCCAAAGTTCTCTCTTTACACCAAAAATCTCTCCCTTCTGTTTAAGTAAGGCTTCTGAAAGATAGTGCTCTTTCTCACATTTAAGGAATTTTATATTCTCTAAATTGGGTCTCCAAGTATAACTACAATCCTCACAGACCAAACTGCATACATTCATTTACTAAAGGAACAATTTTCACACACTTAGATATCTCTTTATACTTACTGGAGCAAGAAAAGATGCACCACTACTGAGACACTTTGTATTATAACTATTTTACATGTTTTTTTTGTTAGTGATCACATGTGTTATTTTTTGTTTTAGTCATTAGAATTATTTTTTTTCCCCTAGACATAATACATTATTATCTGGAAAAAAAACTTGCCAAAGCCTCATTAGCAAAGCTGGCATATGCAGGGTGATTCAAGTGTCAAGACTATTTAATGGTTAATAATATTTCCATAAACTCTTTAGTGTTCTAGGTTCATTCCTTGGTAATATTCTGGTCACAGCTTGGCACTCCAGGAAAAAAAGATTTCCAGGACAGTTTAAGAAGTCAAGGAACTCTAACATGTGCAGACTCCTTGTGCAAGAGATTACATAGTGGTGTTGGTTTTGATGCAGGTACTTTCTTTATTGTGATATAATTGCAGTGGAGCTAACTGTCCCAGTAGTAATTTATTTCCATCAGACTTGTGGTTCCTTCATTCTGTCCAAGCGGCGAGTCTTAGAATAAACAAGAGACTCTTCTACAGTTGATTGACTTTGTCAGATATCTCAATTGTGCTAGAAAAGAACCAAAAAGATTCTAAAACGTTGTTAGACAATTGGATTTGTTATATTTGTCTGCTTCTGAGAGCAGTTTCTAATTATGCCGTAATAAGAATCTATAACAGTACGTTTGATCTGCTTAGATATACAAAAAGCTCCAACTCCTATCATATCAGTGGGGACTTGGGAATGCAGACATAATAAAAAGCTGCATCTAATGAGAATAAGACGGGTGGATAATGGCCCTGGGGAATTTGCAAAATGTAGCGAAAAAGTCATAAAGAAATTCAGAAGGAAGCTGCATTAAGGTCATCATAGGCAACAAGCTGCATCAAAGTGTAAAAATTTGAGACTCCTTGCACATGTGGCACCCTTTTCTAAAATGTTCTCTATTTATTGCACAATATTCACTATCTTGGGAACTGACCCTTTCCAGAAAATGTCTGTATTTATTGCACAAGATTCACTGTCTTGGGAACTGACCCTTTCCAGAAAATGTCTGTATTTATTGCACAAGATTCACTGTCTTGGGAACTGACCCTTTCCAGAAAATGTCTGTATTTATTGCACAAGATTCACTGTCTTGAGCATAGATTACATGCAACCCACTTCTGATAATGACAAAGCCATAGAATTATGGCAGGTATGTCTTTATTGAAAGTGGTAGGTATCCTGCTTGAGACACTTAAACGTTAGGTGGGCTCTTTTTTTTTAAACAGAGGTTGCAGCTGTGGGCCTTATCCCTTCAGGCTCGCTCACACTAGTTAAGTAGATGCACTCTTAAGATATTTACAGCCCCTTGTACATATAAATAGAGGCAGCAGATGCTGCCGATCACTTCAATGCCAGAAAGGTTTATGAGAGCGAACCTTATCCGCCTGGCATATGATAAATGTAAGCCAATGTGACAGCTTTTAAGTTATTTTCCACGTGAGTTGCTTAAATATAATAATGACAGAAATTTTGGGGGTAAACTGTGGGTCGTAGCCTGTTGCTTTAAAGCTGCCCAGTAACCAACATAATTATTTGTGCATGATGCAAGGCTATCCCTGCCATAACTTTCACTTCCTTGCTGTGTCTGTGAGCCAGGTCAGGGAATGGGTCTCACCCCCAAGCATTAAATTAAATAAATCCTCCTCAAAATGGCTAGCTCTGTAGGCAGCTAAAAAAAACTACTATATTTGTACAGTAATGCTAGCAAGTGCATATTCTCTGATATTAACGAACCAAGTGGGAAGTCACAAAGAAGCAACTCCTCTTGATGGTTCCTAATGATGCCTGTTGATGCCTGTTTTGTGTGATTGTGGATGTCTAGGATGCATTTGTGTGAGCATGAGAGTGGCTGTAGATGCATATATCTGTTATATCTCTTTCATAGTGCAGCATACCTGTGAAGAGATGACTAGTAGTCAGATGTCTGTCATTTTAAGTTGCTGTGACTGCACAAGCTTATGAGCAATAAGAGGTTATTCTTTATTTAAAAGTGAAATTCAATATCTTATGAGTTTTTTTTTTTTAATCGCCGTTCACTTTTTACTATTTATTGGCAACTAATTTACACAAAAAAACAGAAGGGTGTTAAAAAATTTAAACATTTTTGTAAAGCAAACTAGTACATGATACTTGTCAGTTTTGGGATAAGGTTAAATAAGCTCAGGGTTGGAGGTGGACTGTGCTGCTTTGCCTTTAAATGCCCAGGGCTATTCTCTGGTCATGCCCAAAACTCTAAATGTTCTGGTCTAAATCTTTGTTATTATAGACATGCATATGAATAATCATCATGCAAATCATTTCTTATCTACTATAGTGAAGAAAAAGAATAGAAATACTAACAAATATTCATCATGCCTGTTAAAAATCACGTTTAATAGTGCTAAAAGTAGAAAGGTTGATTTTAAAAATAAATAAATAATCAGCTTAGCTATTAGTAATTTCAGCAGTTGGTTTTAATTGAGCGTTAGTTCTGTTTTCTTCTGCTTTTTCTTTTTGAATGTTGAGTAAGATACAGGGTATGGTATATTATTAGAGTAATATGGATATTTATTATATAGTTGACATTCATATACTATTTGCCTTTTTTTTTTTTACTTTTGTATGTTTTCTTGATATGACTGTCTATACTTTATTTGTCTTATTGTTATTGTTTTGCTTATTTAAAAAAAAAAATTAAAAAAAAAATGCCCTTGCGTATTGTTGGTCCCAGTCCAACCCTGAGTGACAGTATTCTATAACTGTTTCTATGGTGTATGCTTGCAATTACCAAATTTTTGTATTGGCAAAATACTTTATACAACTGTCTTTAACAAGTATACAAATTATTTTTGATTAGACCTGATGCAGGGAAAATTAACTGCTGCCACAAAATCACCAGTACTCATCTGACCCCTCACCCTAAATAAGCCTAACTGCAACCTTCTTGATCACAAATTAACCAACGTCACTGACTTGATGTAATATTCCATTATTAACCCTTATTGTGATGTCCTCCCAGTGCAATTAAACCTAATGGCTGACTCAATCCATCCACCACTAATATCTTAATCACAACCTCCCCCACAGCAATAACCTCTAATGGGTGACTTGATCCTTAACCATGAACTCCCACCTCCTCAAGTAACCCTAATTGCTGAAATTCCCCACCATTACCATCAGCCATCCCATTTCAAACCACACCCTTAAATCTATGCACCCCTCTACATGATCTCCTCATTGGTTTCCACCATATAAATATATTGATCTCCATCTTAAACTTCCTGATATAATCTAGTTCTCTATGTATCCTATTTTGCTAACTTCCAGACTACATTATTCCCTTGACATTGCAAACCCGTAAATTAATTTAAAAAAGTACAACCCTTAGAGTACTGAATTATACCAAAAGATCCCTTAATATCATTATTCCCATAATCAATTATGTTCTTCCGCTATGTATGTTGATTTATTACCTTATTCTTCTTAGTTCTTACCTCCTTTGATTGTGTCTTTGCAAAATATTGAAGAACTTGAGCCAACCTACTTTTTTGATTAGTCAAATACATTACACTTTAAAGTTAATACATCCACCTAAAAGATTGATTAGTTAATCTGATTAATGAAGCATGGAGTCAACCACTATAATGAAGAAAAATGTATAAAATTATCTTTTCTGTTGAAAATCATTAAATATGTTTTTCTACAGGATTGTAATGTTTCCCAAGGTTTTTATTTATATTTTTTTTTTTTATAAGTAGAAGAAGCAATAGAGGTAAGAGTAAATGGTATTATGGTTTAGAAATAAGCAGATTATTAAAGGGACAGTCTAGTCAAAATTAAACTTTCATGATTCAGATAGGGCATGCAATTTTAAAACACTTTCCAATTTACTTTTTGTTAGGAATTATTGTTAGCGTAAGTAGCGCCATCTTGTTCTTGGGAGCCATTTTGTCTTTGGCATCCATCTTGTCTGAATAATCTTTTATTATAGCAGTTATTCTGTAGTGAGAAATATATGCTTGTTATTATTCTCTGCAAAGCTAGTTAACCTTGCAGATGTCCCTGGCACCAGGCCCGGAGGGTATTATCTCTATAAGATGCTCGAATAACCTTGTCTTCATCCTAGATGCCCTCCTTATTATGACTATAGAAATATTGTTTATGAGCTAGTGTTTTTCCTGACCCACACTGTGAAACTGTGTAAAATGACGTGGCCATAACATGTCTTCAAGTTAACCCCATGTGCTGTATCTGTCATCTATAAGACATGTTGTGTGTCTTTCAATAAACAGAGAAGGTTTAGATCATTGCTGCGTGGTTTGAATTACTGTTCTCTGGACATCCTTATCAAATAATCTTTTTTTCCAGGTGATACGATGGGCCCAAGGCCTGTCTGACACTCCCCCCATGAAACCAACACCTTACACTTTTATAATCAAATTTGCTTTGTTCCCTTGGTGGTATTTTTAAAAAGCTAAACCTAGCTAGGCTCAAACTGATTTCTAAACCATTGAAAACCACCTCTTAGCTCAGAGCATTTTGAAAGTTTTTCACAGTTAGACAGTACTAGTTCATGTGTGTGTCATATAAATAACATTGTGCTCACTCCGTGGAGTTATTTAGGAGTCTGCACTGATTGGCTACACTGCATGTCTGTCAAAGCCCTTAGATAAGGGGGCAGTCTGCAGAGGCTTAGATACAAGATAATCACAGAGCTAAAACATATATTAATATAACTGTGTTGGTTATGAGAAACTGGGGAATGGGTAAAAAAGGGATTATCTATCTTTTTAAACAATAAAAAGTCTGGTGTAGACTGTCCCTTTAACAAAAAGAAATGTATTTCAGTTTGACTAATTTTGGAGACCTAAGTGTTATTTGTATCTGGGAAAGGTATCATATAGAAGGGGTTACTGATGTAGGGGACATGTTGGGAGTTATATTTAGAAAACATAATTTATGTAAGAACTTACCTGATAAATTCCTTTCTTTCATATTGGCAAGAGTCCATGAGCTAGTGACGTGGGATATACAATCCTACCAGGAGGGGCAAGTTTCCCAAACCTCAAAATGCCTATAAATACACCCCTCACCACACCCACAATTCATTTTAACGAATAGCCAAGTAGTGGGGTGATAAAGAAAGGAGTAAAAAGCATCAACAAAGGAATTTGGAAATAATTGTGCTTTATACAAAAAAATCATAACCACCATAAAAAGGGTGGGCCTCATGGACTCTTGCCAATATGAAAGAAATGAATTTATCAGGTAAATTCTTACATAAATTATGTTTTCTTTCATGTAATTGGCAAGAGTCCATGAGCTAGTGACGTATGGGATATCAAATACCCAAGATGTGGAACTCCACGCAAGAGTCACTAGAGAGGGAGGGATACAAAATAAAATACAGCCATTTTCCGCTGAAAAAGTAATCCACAACCAATATAATAAGTTTATTCTTTAATGAAAAGAAAAACTTAAAACATCAGCAGAAGAATCAAACTGAAACAGCTGCCTGAAGAACTTTTCTACCAAAAACTGCTTCTGAAGAAGCAAATACATCAAAACGGTAGAATTTAGTAAATGTATGCAAAGTAGACAAAGTTGCTGGTTTGCAAATCTGATCAAAAGAAGCTTCATTCTTAAAAGCCCACAAAGTAGAGACTGATCTAGTAGAATGAGCTGTAATTCTCTGAGGCGGGGTCTTACCTGACTCCAAATAAGCTTGACGAATCAAAAGCTTTAACCAAGAAGCCAAGGAAATAGCAGAAGCTTTCTGACCTTTCCTAGGACCAGAAAATAAAACTAATAGACTAGAAGTCTTTCTGAAATCTTTAGTAGTTTCAACATAATATTTCAAACCTCTTACTAAATCCGAAGAGTTTAAAGATCTGTCAAAAGAATTCTTTGAATTAGGACACAAGGAAAGGACAACAATTTCTCTACTAATGTTGTTAGAATTCACAACCTTAGGTAAAAATTGAAAAGAAGTCCGTAAAACTGCCTTATACTGATGAAAATTCAGAAAAGGAGATTCACAAGAAAGAGCAGATAGCTCAGAAACTCTTCTAGCAGAAGAGATAGCCAAAAGGAACAACACTTTCCAAGAAAGTAATTTAATGTCCAAAGCATGCATAGGCTAAAATGGAAGAGCCTGTAATGCCTTCAAAACCAAATTGAGACTCCAAGGAGGAGAACAGGCTTAATACGAACTAAAGCCTGTACAAAACAGTGAATATCAGGAAGTTTAGCAATCTTTCTCTGAAATAAAACAGAGAGAGCAGAGATTTGTCCTTTCAAGGTACTTGCAGACAAAACTTTATCCAAACCATCCTGAAGAAAATGTAAAATTCTAGGAATTCTAAAAGAATGCCAAGAGAATTTATGAGAAGAACACCAAGAAATGTAAGTCTTCCAAACTCGATAATAAATCTTTCTAGAGACAGATTTACGAGCTTGTAACATAGTACTAATTACTGAGTCAGAGAAACCTCTATGACTTAGCACTAAGCGTTCAATTTCCATACCTTCAAATTTAATGATTTGAGATCCTGATGGAAAAACGGACCTCGAGACAGAAGGTCCGGCCTTAACGGAAGTGGCCAAGGTTGGCAACTGGACATCCGAACAAGATCTGCATACCAAAACCTGTGTGGCCATGCTTGAGCTACCACAAACATAAATGATTGTTCCATGATGATTTTGGAAATCACTCTTGGAAGAAGAACTAGAGGCGGAAAGATGTAAGCAGGTTGATAACACCATGGAAGAGTCAACGCATCTACTGCTTCTGCCTGAAAATCCCTGGACAGGTATCTGGTAAGTTTCTTGTTTTGATGAGAAGCCATCAGATCTATTTCTGGAAGACCCCAAATCTGGACAATCTGAGAAAACACATCTGGATGGAGAGACCACTCCCCCGGATGTAAACCGACGGCTGAAATAATCCACCTCCCAATTGTCTACACCTTGGATATGAATCGCAGAGATTAGACAGAAGCTGGATTCCCCCCAAACAAGTATCCGAGATACTTCTCTCATAGCTTGGGGACTATGAGTCCCACCCTAATGATTGACATATGCCACCGTCGTGATATTGTCTGTCTGAAAACAAATGAATGGTTCTCTCTTCAACAGAGGCCAAAACTGAAGAGCTCTGAGAATTGCACAGAGTTCTAAAATATTGATTGGTAATCTCGCCTCTTGAGATTTCCAAACCCCTTGTGCTGTCAGAGATCCCCAGACAGCTCCCCAACCTAAAAGACTCGCATCTGTAGTGATCACAGTCCATGTTGGCCGAACAAAAGAGGCCCCTTGAACTAAACGTTGGTGATTTAACCACCATGTCAGAGACTGTCGAACATTGGGATTTAAGGATATTAATTGTGATATCTTTGTATAATTCCGGCACCATTGATTCAGCATACAAAGCTGGAGAGGTCTCATGTGAAAACGAGCAAAAGGAATCTCATCCGATAATGCAGTCATGAGGCCTAAAACTTCCATGCACATAGCCACTGAAGGGAATGACTGAGACTGAAGGTGCCGACATGCTGCAACCAATTTCAAATGTCTCTTGTCTGTTAGAGACAGAGTCATGGACACTGAATCTATCTGGAAACCTAAAAAGGTGACCCTTGTCAGAGGAATCAAGAAACTCTTTGGTAAATTGATCCTCCAACCATGTTTTCGAAGAAACAACACTAGTTGATTCGTGTGAGATTCTGCAGAACGTAAAGACTGAGCTAGTACCAAGATATCATCCAAATAAGGAAACACCACAATACCCTGTTCTCTGATTACAGAGAGTAGGGCACCAAGAACCTTTGAAAAGATTCTTGGAGCTGTTGCTAGGCCAAATGGAAGAGCAACAAATTGGTAATGCTTGTCTAGAAAAGAGAATCTCAGGAACTGGTAATGTTCTGGATGACTCAGAATATGAAGGTAAGCATCCTGCAAGTCTATTGTAGACATATAATGTCCTTGCTGAACAAAAGGCAGAATAGTCCTTATAGTCACCATCTTGAAAGTTGGTACTCTTACATAACGATTCAAAATTTAGATCCAGAACTGGTCTGAATGAATTTTCTTTCTTTGGGACATAGATTTGAATAAAACCCCAGACCTTGTTCCTGAGAAGGAACTGGCATGATTACCCCTGAAACCTCCAAATCTGAAACACACTTCAGGAAAACCTGAGCTTTCACTGTTTACTGAGATGCGTGAGAGAAAAAATCTTCTCACAGGAGGTCTTACTCTGAATCCTATTCGGTACCCCTGAGAGACAATGCTCTGAATCCAATGAATCCAAAAATCCTTGAAAAACCTTAATCTGCCCCCTACCAGCTGAGCTGGAATGAGGGCCGCACCTTCATGCGGACTTAGGGCTTGACTTTGGTTTCTTAAAAGGCTTGGATTTATTCCAATTTGAGGAAGGCTTCCAATTGGAAACAGATTCCTTGGGGGAAGGATTAGATTTTTGTTCCTTATTTTGACCAAAGGAACGAAAACGATTAGAAGCTTTAGATTTACCCTTAGGCTTTTTATCCTGAGACAAAAAAACTCCCTCCCCCCCAGTAACAGTTGAAATAATAGAATCCAACTGAGAACCAAATAAATAATTACGTTGGATAGAGAAAGATAGCAATCTAGACTTAGAAGTCATATCAGCATTCCAAGATTTAAGCCACAAAGCTCTTCTAGCTAAAATAGCTAAAGACATGGATCTAACATCAATTTTGATTATATCAAAAATAGCATCACAAATAAAATGATTAGCATGTTGCAGTAAACGAACAATGCTATATAAGTCAGAATCCAAATCTTGTTGCGCTAAATTCTCCAACCAAAAAGTTGAAGCAGCTGCAACATCAGCCAAAGTAATTGCAGGCCTAAGGAGATGACCTGAAGATAAATAGGCTTCCCTTAGAAAAGATTCAAGCTTCCTATCTAAAGGATCTTTAAAGGAAGTACTATCTTCCATAGGAATAGTAGTTTGTTTGGCAAGAGTAAAAATAGCCCCATCAACTTTGGGGATCTTTTCCCAAAACTCAATTGAAACTGTTGGTAATGGATACAATTTTTTAAACCTTGCAGAAGGATTAAAAGGAGTACCCAGCTTATTCCATTCCTTAGAAATCATATCAGAAATAGCATCAGGAATAGGAAAAACCTCTGGAGTAACCACAGGAGGTTTAAAAACAGAATTTAAACGTTTACTGGTTTTAATATCAAGAGCACTTATCAGAAGTGGATAATTCATTATGTTGTCAGTCATTTGAAATTTCATCAATTCTATGAGAAGTTTTAAAAGACCTTTTACGTTTATTAAAAGGCGGAAATGCAGACAAAGCCTTCAGAATAGAATTAGAAACAAATTCTTTAAAATTCATAGGTATATCATGTACATTAGAGGTTGAAGGAACTACAACTGGCAATGTACTATTACTTATGGAAACATTCTCTGCATGTAAAAGTTTATCATGACAACTATTACAAATGACATTAGAAGATCTCCACAATTTTACAGCAAATGCACTTAGCTTTGGTAGAACCAATGTCATGCAGCAAAGTTCCAATAGATACTTCTGAGGCAGGATCAGATTGAGACATCTTGCAAAATATAAAAGAAAAAATAACATATAAAGCAAAATTATTAATTTCCTTATATGAACTTCAATCCGATTGGCTGATTAAATCAACCAATTGGACTTTTCCTACCTTAATTCTGATTGGCTGATAGAATCTTATCAGCCAATCGGAATTTCGAGGGATGCCATCTTGGATGACGTCATTTAAAGGACCAGCCATTCGTCGGGTAGTTGTCGGCCTAGAAGGATGTTCCACGCTGGAGGTCTTCAAGATGGAGCCGTTCCTCGTCTGATGGATGAAGATAGAAGATGCCGCTTGGGACTTCCGGTGGGCGGGTTTACCAGGCAGACGCATCTTTAGAGAGCTCCGTGCTTCGGAGTAAAATTAAGAAGTTACAAACGTTAACCAGCTGGCTAGCCACACTCTAAGGACTTGTCGGGTTGAGAGAACCTTCGCCGACTATTAGCAGCAGTGTGCAGATCATTTCATCCGATCTGGCAACCAGGAGCCCAAAAAAAGAAAAAGCAACGCACTACAGCACATTGCCATCTTGGCTCACTCTCCATCGCAAGATAGTGCAGCGTGTCAGATCCGCTTGAACGACCAACCCCGCACAGCCAGGTAATAAACATCAAAACTCTGGCTGGGGTGTTAGTATCCAGACACGGTTATAGAGAAGGAGGCTTGCCTGAGACTTGGTGGAGGAAAACGGAGGGGAGAGAGTATGAGCACCATAAAGCTTGCAAGATATCGTTAAGGAACAGCACGGAGCATTACAGAAGTGCACACAGTACTGATTTCGCATCTCTGGGTAGTAGTGAAATTGCTATTGTCAGGGAGATTATCGGCTCTATCAGCTACTAATTATTGGAACTGTGTCTCACTGGTTGTACAATCATTACAGTGTAGCGGAGGGCCACGTGGCTTGGGCCTAGCGTACACAGGAGCTAAAAACATACGCTGCTGTTCCCCATTTTAGGGGCTAATATACAAAAGGTTTTGTGGAGCTAATAGCCAGTTGTATCCGAGGAGCATTATAATCTTACGGCCTATCTGCTATAACAGGTACTAGGGCCCTTAACCTGTGACAGACAGTGCTTCATATTTCTCTGGCTAAGCACCATATCTAAGACTCCCCTATAAGGCAGTGCAACATACTACAGTAACATATAAAATTGGGTGAGTTGATGTGTCACTCAAAGGCTTGATAAATAACACAAAGCACACCCTACCTTGACAGAGAAGAATACTTCAAATATCTACACGGATTACTGCATTAAAAGCATTAACACTTTGGAGCCGATGAAAGTGGATACATTTTTTCATAAGCTTTCTTGCACTGCTGCTGCAGACATGACACATAGGGCAAAAAATGCTGACAATAAAAAACAACAAAAACACTCAGTTGACATACATGCAGAAAACTCAGCTTTAGCTGACCAGATGATGGTTCCAGGTTTGGATCAGAATGCCTTGCTACAAGAGCTGAAATCATTCTTCCTCCCAAAGATGGACTCACTACAAACGGGAGTTGATACCTTGACCTGTGAGGTCAGACAATTTTCCTCAAGACTAAGTTTGGCTGAAACTCGCATTTCTGACGTGGAGGACAGGCAATCTGTCGCAGACACCACAATTAAACAACTGGTCAAGAAAACACAGTTGCTCCAGGATCGTATAGACGACTTAGAAAACAGGAGCCACCGCAATAACCTACGCATAATAGGAGTTCCAAAATCAATCAAGGGCAAAGATCTGCTGGAATTTACAGTGCTAACTCTCCCCAAACTTCTAAGCATACATTCTGACATTCTACCAATAGATGTGGAAAGGGCGCATTGAATAGGGCCGGAGAGAGGCCTGGATCAAGCAAGGGCTAAACCCAGGCAGGTCATATTCAAATGCCTGAATTTCCAGGAGAAATTAAAAATTCTAAGGCCCTATTGGGCATGCAAAGAGATTCTATACAAAGGATCAAAGCTTCTTCTCTTTCAAGACTTCTCCATGGAGGTAACGAAACAAAGGAAGGAATTCGCTCCATTGTGTTCTCAATTACACGAGCAGGGAAGACAGGTGGCCCTATTGTATAGCGAAATTAAGGCTGCAAACACCTCATGGGGTTACATTCTTCCACTCACCACAGGCTCTAAAAAGCTATTTATCCGCTGAGCAACATCAACAGCCATCATGAAGGAGCCACCCCTTTCTCTGTCTGGAGCTGGTAGGCTACACTGGTGGAACACTAAGGGATTCAGTAAATGGCTATGTTTAGTTTGTTTAAGGATTCCATATGGAATAGTGGAGATCCTTGGACTGCAAGGACGAATAGTCATGGAAGGAGGTCATTCCAGACCTCCAGGGTAATGTTATACAGTTATAATGTTTTAATTTGTTATATTTTTTCATTGCTGCTTCATGTACCAAGAGATGTACAGGTACAATTGATAACCAAGGTTAGGTTTAACATGTTTACTGTTATTTATGTTGGTAAATTTTATACTTATGTTTTTGAATTGATGATCTTAAAGCACTATACACACAGAGGTTATATCCTAAAGGGAAAGAACAGACCCCTCAAAAGATTAAACCTCAATAAAAATCAATATAAAAAATCTTGGGGTCTTGGGAGAAGAGATAAAGTATTTAATTTTGGGGTAGGAGGGATGACGGCCTTACAAGCTAGGAAATATTTCATGGCCACTCACCTAGCAATTTTATTAGGCATTATAGAACTTGCATTATTATACACCCTCTGCATAGTCAGCATATCCAAGCTGCTAATAAAGAATATTAACAGAGCTGCCACTGGGAGGCTAGTTTCGGCAACAAGGATAAATTATAGCAGTAACAGTTACCCTATAGTCAGAACGAAAGTGAAGTTTGGGTCTAATACCGCTCATACATGGTTGGGGAAGATGATAAATATACAAAGTATAAATGTGGCAGTCAACGTTATCAATAATCTCACCATCCACAATATCAAACGGGACCTTATTCCCAGGTACTTGAGAATCAGAGAACCACAAATCTAGATACACATATCACCATTTCTTGTGGTAATGTCAATAAGGAATCGATGAGAGATACAATTTTTTATTGGCAAGTAAAATATTTGTGTCATTTGGTTGTATTATTGATTGCATTATATATAGTATCAGATGCTATAATTGTTCTCCTCTCCCTTCACCCCCTCAGCTTCCCCACCCTGCTTCCTTCCCCCCCTCCTTTTTTTTTTTTGACACAGCTATACACTCACACCCTATAACACAAACATGCCGCTTAAAGTAGTAACGTGGAATCTGGGAGGCCTCAACTCACCTATAAAGTGCAAAACAATCCTCACCCATCTTAGAAAACTGGGAGCAGTTATTGCACTACTTCAGGAGACACACCTAACGGACGCAGAACATAAAAAATTACAGAGGGATTGGGTAGGTCAGGTAGTCTTTCTCTCACACACTAGTGCCAGTCGTGGTTTAGCCATTGCATTTGGGAAGAGAGTAACGGTCACCATAAATCACACATTCTCTGATTCTAACAGTAGATACATTATAGTTTGCGCCACAGTAAATTCCATAGATTATGTGTTTTGTAACTTTTATGCCCCTAATCATAGAAACTTAGGGTTTTGGAAAGACTTGATAAAAAATTTAGCTCCACACATAGGATCAAAGTTAATAATAGGAGGTGATTTTAATATCTCCCCCACACACACTCTAGACAGACAATGGCTAGAGCCTCATAGTGTCAAGGATCCAAAAAGAAACTATAAGGCTAAATACGAATCTAAAATATTTGACATGTTTGATAAAGACATAGGTATCTGTGATATTTGGAGACTACACCACCCAGAGGGTAAAGACATGCTTAACGAAAACCAAACATACACTATCCAGAATAGACTTATTTCTAATAACTAATAAATTGACTGACCAAGTGCACAAATGTAAAATACATGACATACTATTATCTGACCATGCACCAGTGGAGCTGACACTGGGAACTGACGGACCTCGCGTGAATAGGAACATACTTAGATTCCCTACATACCTGACCAAGTCAGAAGCATTTATTAAATTTCTGCAACACTCATGGACAGATTATATGACTGATAATGCAGTTCATGCGGATAATACCCAACTTCTCTGGGAAGCGGCAAAAACAGTATTAGCGGGTGATATAATTTCATATGTCTCCAAAGTTAAGTATAAAACCCAATACAGATATAGAACGCTGCAAAGGCAATTAGGACAGACCTTTCAGATGTATCTCCAGACTAAATCGAAGTCATCATACGACACTTATATAACCGCAAAGGCAGATCTTGAGGCTTTTGCAAAGCAACAGGCCTCGGCAGGTCTATTAAAAACAGCGGGTAGATTTTACAGATTTGGGGAGCGTGCAGGCAAAATGTTAGCAACCTTGACAAGACCACAGACGGTAAAGACAAAAATTGCAGCACTGCGATGGAAAGATAAGACTTATACCAAACCGGAGGATATAGCGAGTTGTTTTGCACAATATTATACACAATTATACACAAGACAGGCACCGGCACCCAAAGATGCACTGACTCAATTTTGGAGTTCAGTGACACTACCACAAATTACCCAGATCAAGTGAACAAATTAAACGCCCCCATCACACACAATGAATTGACGCACACTTTACAATGTTTGCCAGCAGGCAAGGCACCAGGTCCGGATGGACTTCCAGCCAAATTTTCACATCGGAGGCCTTCCTGCTGTCTTTAGATGCAGAGAAGGCCTTTGATAGGGTGGAGTGGCCCCATTTGCTAAATTCTATTCCTCCTTTGAGGGCCTTTCTTGGATGTTCTCGGCAAAATATATAGGACACCGGTAGCACGAGTCCTGTTTAATGGGCATTTCTCGAATGATTTTCGGTTGCAGAGGGGTACCAGACAGGCGTGCCCCCTGTCCCCGTTATTATTAAATCTGGCACTGGAGCCACTTGCGGTGAGGCTCCGACAAATTTTCCCAGGTATTGTTATAGGGGACATTCCTCTTCATTTGGCTTTATATGCGGACGATATGCTGTTGTTTGTGGATTCTCCGCAAACTCACATACAAACATACTCCATACGATAGCAGAGTTCGGTAGTTTCTCCGAATATAAGATAAACACCTCCAAGTCTGAAGCACTATGGCTACATAAACACTCACACTCTAGACACAAGTATCCATTTGTGGAGGCGATGGAAGGCCTCACCTATTTGGGCATCCATCTCTATAGAGATCCTTGGAAATTTATAAACTAAATATATCTGACACGTGCATACAACTATCTTCTCAATTGTCAAATTGGCTCAACCTACCCTTGGGGCTGTCAGGTCATGTTAACCTGGTTAAGATGACAATATTGCCTAAAATACTTTACCCACTGCTTATACTGCCGTTTCTTATGAGCAAAACAGATTTGCACTTGCTTACTCGAGCAGTATCCCAGTGTATTTGGAAAGGGGGCAAACCACGAATAGCGACGGATAAACTGCAGCTCCCTTACACTGCAGGAGGGCTTGGCCTTTCGAATCTTAGACTATATAATTGGGCGGCATTGGCTAGGTTGGTGATGGACTGGCAATTGCGCATGGGGCACTTTTGTGAGACAGTAATAGCACCTATAGCATTAGCTTATTTACCCTACGGAGATGTTGCCTCCCTCGATTTCTAACAGTGTGTTGTATGGAGATCCATTGAGAGCTTGGCGCATGATTCATAAATATCTAAAGACTGACTCCCCCTCGCCAAAATTTATCCCAATAGTTGGTAACCCATGCTTCCCGGCTGGGAATGATCATGAACCGTTCCGGGCTTGGAAGAGGCTGGGCCTTGGAGCGATCGGAGATGTATTAGACCCATTACAGCATACAGTACGGTCATTTCAAGAGCTCAAAACCAGATTTCAAATTCCAAATCGGCACTTTTACGCCTATCTCCAATTAAGACACTATGTTTCAACCCTACAGTCATCCAATGCAAAGTTCTGGGATGCGCCGCCTTTTGCTGTCTCCCAGACACTGTTTCAGATGGGAATATTCTCTTTATCCCACTTCAATACGCGCTTATTGCAACAGAAAGAGCCTGACGATACAAGACATAAAAGAGAGTTTAGATCGAACAAAACAGGCAACATTAGTGGTATATTATAGAGAGGCGCAGGTTAGAATTCTACATACAGACTACATTACTCCACATAGGTTATCAAAATGGGATAAGCGATTTTCAGACCAATGTGTTAAATGTGGAGCTGCGGTTCCATCATTCCAACACTATTTCTACGCTTGCCCAGTGATTAGAAGATTCTGGGGACACTGCTAATATTGGCTAAAGATCACATTTAAGATAGAGATAGTGTTTACAGAGATGGAAATTTGTATGTTTAAGTGGGATGACTCACACAGGAAATTACATAGATTTCTTACACTATGCACATTAGTAGCTAGACACTGCATTCTTAAAAGATGGATTACTAGACAGGCGCCAACAATGGCACAGTTCAAACATATGTTACTCAAGCAACTCTTTGTAGAACAATATGATGTAAGGCTTGACACTGACATAGATTGCGTCCCTTCCTGCAGAAATGGAGACCATTTATTGATACATTGGGACCACCTATACAAAGACAAATCTTGAAACCCTTTACTCATTTAGAAGCTATGTTGCAATTAGATCTGAGAGAGGATGGGCGATCTGTAGTGGATTGGACACAAGACCAGAGTTCAGACCAGGGCCCCCTAGAGGTAATGTTGTTTTGAACAAGAGACAGGTTGCTTAGTTCAGAATCTTACGTTAACCACCAAAATTTTTTTATTTTTTTCCCTCTCTCCAAGTTTTTCCCTCCCTTTTCCCTCCCTTTTCATCCCCTCTTTGGTGCTTTCTAGCACTGTCATTGCCAGTGCTTTAGGTAGAACAATATTAAGTTTGTGAATAGTTTGCTTGAAGTTAAAAAATGTTTTTTTTTTAGGAAACAGAAATACATCCATGTATAGACATTATGGACTTGATCCTATGCTCTTTTACTTGCTGTCCCTGCACTGGGAGTATAGGCTTACCCTTTGATAAGTCATACGGCGATTTCTGTGCATAACTGTATGTAAAATGATATTTCTGTCTACTGGTTACAAGATATGTTATGTTATGTCATGATGATTTTGTTTCCTTTAATAAAAAGAATTAAAAAAAAAGAAGATGCCGCTTGGATGAAGAGGTCTGCCGGTCCGGATGTCGTCTTCTGCCCGGATAGGATGAAGACTTCTGCCGGTCCGGATGTCCTCTTCTGCCCCATCGGATGACCATTGGTGCCTGGCTTGGTGAAGACGGCTCAAGGTAGGGTGATCTTCAATGGGGTAGTGTTAGGTTTTTTTAAGGGGGGATCGGGTGGGTTTTAGAGTAGGGGTGTGTGGGTGGTGGGTTGTAATGTTGGGGGGGTATTGTATGTCTTTTTTTTTACAGGTAAAAGAGCTGATTACTTTGGGGCAATGCCCCGCAAAAAGCCCTTTTAAGGGCTTATAAAAGAGCTGATTACTTTGGGGCAATGCCCCGCAAAAGGCCCTTTTAAGGGCTATTTGTAATTTAGTATAGGGTAGGGAATTTTATTATTTTGGTGGGGGCTTTTTATTTTATTAGGGGGATTAGATTAGGTGTAATTAGTTTAAAATATTGTAATTTATTTTATTATTTTCTGTAATTTAGTGTGTTTTTTTTTTCGTAATTTAGTTTATTTAATTTAATTGTATTTAATTTTAGGTAGTTTAGGTAATTAATTTAATTATAGAGTAGTTATAGGTGTAATTGTAACTTAGGTTAGGTTTTATTTTACAGGTACTTTTGTATTTATTTTAGCTATGTAGTTATTAAATAGTTAATAACTATTTAATAACTATTGTGCCTAATTAAAATAAATACAAAGTTGCCTGTAAAATAAAAATAAATCCTAAAATAGCTACAATGTAACTATTAGTTATATTGTAGCTATATAAGGGTTTATTTTATAGGTAAGTATTTATTTTTAAATAGGAATAACTTTTTTAATTATAGTAATTTTATTTAGATTTATTAAAAATAGATTTAAGTTAGGGGGGTGTTAGGGTTAGGGTTAGACTTAGGTTTAGGGGTTAATATATTTAATATAGTGGCGGCGATGTCCGGTCGGCAGATTAGGGGTTAATAATTGTAGTTAGGTGGTGGCGACGTTGGGGGCGGCAGATTAGGGGTTAATTAATTGAATATAGCTGCGGCAACGTTGGGGGCGGCAGATTAGGGGTTAATAACTATAATGTAGGTGTCGGCGATGTTAGGGGCAGCAGATTAGGGGTTTATAAGTATAATGTAGGTGGCGGCGGTGTCCGGAGCGTCAGATTAGTGGTTAATAATATAATGCAAGTGGCGAGGATGTCGGGGACGGCAGATTAGGGGTTAATAAGTATAAGATTAGGGGTGTTTAGACTCGGGGTTCATGTTAGGGTGTTAGGTGTAGACTTAGAAAGTATTTTCCCATAGGAAACAATGGGGCTGCATTAGGAGCTGAACGCTGCTTTTTTGCAGGTGTTAGGTTTAGGTTTTTTTTTTTAGCTGTCTCAGCCCCATTGTTTCCTATGGGGAAATCGTGCACGAGCACGTTTTAGCCAGCTTACCGCTACCGTAAGCAATGCTGGTATTACAGTGAGAAGTGGCGCTAGATTTGCTCAACGCTCACGTTTCTGAGGCTAATGCAGCCATTCAGAAAACTTGTAATACCAGCGTTGTTTAAAGTGAGCGCTGGAAAAAAAAGGCTCGTTAGCAACGCACGGCTTTACCGACAAAACTTGTAATCTAGCCGATAGATTTTGATGGCAAATAAGAATCATAGGTCCATCAAGTATGACCATATTGCATATAAAGTGCAAACTTAAAGAGACATTAAACAGGGAATAAATCTAGATATGACATATTCAGAGCAAATATTAGTTTGAAAAAAAGTATGCAGATGTTTTTTTAATTATGTTATTTCTTTAAATATTGAACAAATAAGGGTACAGTTTTAGTTTCTACAAAGTATTTTAGTTTCTATAAAGTATTAGACTCAGTAGGGTTATTTATGATGAATAAGGGGAGGGTTACAGTTAATCCCTTTTAGGGAATTTGGTAAACCATTTGAGTTTGCAAAGGTCATGTTAAGTTAGTAGCAGTAAGGGATGGGCTCAGCCATTAGGGATATATACATAGGGAGAGGCTGTGGTTAGGAAAGTAGAGGAGAAGTGATTGGGTTATCTATCTTATATACACTATATGGCCAAAAGAATGTGGTCACGTCTACTAATTATTGAGGTCAGGTGTTTCAGCCACACTCATTGCTAGCAGGTGCACAAAATACAGCACATAGCCATGAAATCTCCATAGACAAACATTGGCGCTACAATGGGTTGTACTGAAGAACTTAGTGAATTTAAACGTGGTACTGTCATAAGATGCCACCTTTGCCACAAATCAGTTCATGAAATTTGTGCCCAGTTAACTGTAAGTGCTATTATTTTGAATTTGAAGCATTTTGGGCAGCAACATCACAGCCATGAAGTGGTTTACCAGGCAAACTCACAGAGTTAGACCGCCTATTACATTGCCTAACATCTGTTGCATCACTCACTACAGAGATTCCTACTGCCTCTGGGAGCAACAAGAACTTTGCATTGGGAAATTCATGAAATGGATTTCCATATCCAAGTAGCTATAGACAAGCCTCATATCAATATACACAATGCCAATTGGTGTGAAACACGCCTACACTGGACTCTGTAATGGTAAATTATGCTTCAACATCTGGCAATCTGATGAATGAAACTGGATGTGGTGGATGACTGGAGAATGCTACCTACAGGAATGCATAGGTCTGTTTGTAAAGTTTTTTGGAGACGGGATAATAATCTGGGTCTTTTTTCAGGGTTTGGACTAAGCCCCTTAGCTCCAGTGAAGAATCATCTTAATGCTACAGGGTACAAAGACATTCTAGACAATTGAGTGCATCTATGTTTGTGGCAATAGTTTGGGAAGGCCCATTCCTGTTCCAGCATGACTGTGCCCCTGTGCAGTGCCATGAAACCATGAAGGCATAGTTTGAGAAGTTTGGTGTGGAGGAACTCTAGTGGCCTGCAGAGATCCTGACCTCAACCCCACTGAACACCTTTGGGATGGATTGGAATGCTGATTGCAAGCCACACCTTCTTATCCAACATTAGTGCTGACCTCACAAATGCTCTTTTGGCTGAATGGGTGCAAATTCCCACAAACACATTTCAAAATCTTTTTTAAGAAGACTGGTGACTCTTATAGCCACAAGAGGGGGGTCCATATCAATGCCCATGGTTTGAGATGTTATATACAACAAACTCATATAGGTGTGATGATCAGCTGTCCACATACTTTTGGCCATATACTGTATTTGCAGTGAGGGAGGTCATGTTTAGGATACATTGGAGTGAATGGAGGCTATTAAATCCTTATATTTATCATTTATACACCACATTCCATTAGGAATCAGGTTAGCAATCTTTTGGAACTATAACATCAGTGATTAATCAGTGTTACAGGAGTTGGGGTCAGAAACTTCTTGGCAGCTCACATATATATAACCCACATACTGTCATGCCGCGCCGTAGTGTCGGTTCTGGATGTGTGCAGCGCTGATTTCATCGCTGCACGCTCCGGATGCCGGTCAAAGCTCAGTGGCACGAATATGCACCTATTTGAATGTTTGTAGAATGATCTGTCACTGCCCAAGTATAGGTGTTACTTTGTGTGCTCCTGGGTGTGAACGATCGTTCTTTCTTGTGCCTAATATCGTTACTGAACCTGCCTGCCTGACTACGCTACCTGCCTTAACCCTTACACTGCTGGATTGATCACTGTTGCTGTACCTGCCTGTCTGACTACTCTACCTGCCTTGACCCTTAAACTGCTGGACTGCTCTACTGTTGCCAAACCCTGCCTACCTGACCATTCTAGGGGTGTGCCCTTGGACTGCTTTACTGTTGCCAAACCCTGCCTGCCTGACCGTTCTAGTGGTTTATCCTTGGACTGCTTTGCTGTTGCCAGACCCTGCCTGCCTGACCATTCTATTGGTTCATCCTTGGACTACTCTACTGTTGCCGCTGGGGACTGTCCTGCTTGTGGTGAGTGCCGTCTTCCTCATCTCACTAACTTTCTCTGCTCTGAGATATTCCCTATCATTCTGGCTCAAAGCCAGGATAACAAGACTACTGGCCGAGTTTGGTCTGATAGAGGAGTATCCCACGAGTGTTAGCAATCTGTCACTAATAGCAGTGTGAGTATGATCAGATTACAAAATTAGCCACTATGAGAAATCTGCTATCACTAGATTTTATCATAGTGATTCTAATACAGTTTGTCATATTGTTTGTAGCCCCTAGAGCAGCCTTCTTTAAACTTTTTTTCCCAAGACCCAGTGCAATCATACCACATACCTCTGTGACCAAATTTTTATGCTTGGTCTGAAAATTTCTAAAGTAATATACAGCAAGATAGCTTTTTTGGCCAAGTGACTAAAATGGGTGCGTACTTTATTCCTGGTTGTAGTCAAACTTGAAAGTGTTCTAAAAGGTAATAACACACACAGCACACACACTAATAAAAACACACCACACACCCTCATAAAACACACACACACACACACACACACACACCACACACACTTTCATACAACATACACACCCCACACACACTCTCATAAAACACACAGACCACACACTCTCTCATACAACACACACACCACACACACTCTCATAGAACACACATACTCTCATACAACACACTCACACCACACATACTCATATAACACACACACCACACACACCTATATAACACACACACCACACACTCTTAAACAAAACACACACATCACACACACTCTCATACAGCACACACATACACACAAGTTGTGATCCAGTAAACATGGTGTTGCAACCCATTAATGAGACCCCGACCCATGGTTTGAAGAACTCTGCACCAAAAAAATGCTACTAATGAACACTGTAGGGTCAATTTAGCATTCGCTCTCCAGACATTGCTGACACATATCTACATACAACGGCATCATTTATTAAAAAGTCTGTCAAAACATGCGCGTCAAGTAGGGCGCGATAAGCATCACACTGTTGATAAATAAGAGTCATCAATATCGTTGATATTCAGTTTTTTTCAACTTTATTAATACCATTTCATTACAGTCCATGAACAAGCACATTTCTCTAAAGCTAATCTTTTATTTTTCATCTGTTAATGTCCAAGAAATAGCTAGATTTATACCTGAACAAACAATAATTTCTCATAGAAAGTTATTTTTCTATTTATTTGTTATACAAAAAATCTGATATATGATATTTTCACATAAATTAATGTGTTTTTGTATTTCTATAAATCATGATATGCCTATCTCATGTTTTTTTCTTTTTTTTTTTTTAAATAATTATTAATGGTAGAATTTGTACATATATCTTTGCACATACTTGTATATATACTGTATATCAGAAGAGACAAGCACTCCAGACTCCAATCCAATTGCCTGGGGTGCAACTGAAGAAATGCTCAACAAATAATAGAGAGTGCATGCACCAGGAATTATCACAAGTCTGTATTTTTGTATGTCTGACGAAGGGGCTAAAACCCTGAAAACGTTCACACTTAGGAAATAAAACTTGTGATAAGTCTGCTCTCTGCTGTTTTTTACTCTCCTGTAACTCTCTTCTGGTACGTGAATAGAGACCCTGTCAATCTGCAAACTATTCACTGCACTCTGGTGTTTTTTACTATCCTGTAACGCTCTTCTGGTACGTGAATAGAGACCCTGCCAATCTGCAAACTATTCACTGCACTCTGGTGTTTTTTACTCTCCTGTAACTCTCTTCTGGTACGTGAATAGAGACCCTGTCAATCTGCAAACTATTCACTGTTCTCTGGTGTTTTTTACTCTCCTGTAACTCTCTTCTGGTACGTGAATAGAGACCCTGTCAATCTGCAAACTATTCACTGTGCTCTGGTGTTTTTTACTCTCCTGTAACTCTCTTCTGGTACGTGAATAGAGACCCTGTCAATCTGCAACTATTCACTGCACTCTGGTGTTTTTTACTCTCCTGTAACTCTCTTCTGGTACGTGAATAGAGACCCTGTCAATCTGCAAACTATTCACTGTTCTCTGGTGTTTTTTACTCTCCTGTAACTCTCTTCTGGTACGTGAATAGAGACCCTGTCAATCTGCAACTATTCACTGCACTCTGGTGTTTATTACTCTCCTGTAACTCTCTTCTGGTACGTGAATAGAGACCCTGTCAATCTGCAAACTATTCACTGCTCTCTGGTGTTTTTTACTCTCCTGTAACTCTCTTCTGGTATGTGAATAGAGACCCTGTCAATCTGCAAACTATTCACTGTTCTCTGGTGTTTTTTACTCTCCGGTAACTGTCTTCTGGTACGTGAATAGAGACCCTGTCAATCTGCAAACTATTCACTGCTCTCTGGTGTTTTTTACTCTCCTGTAACTCTCTTCTGGTACGTGAATAGAGACCCTGTCAATCTGCAAACTATTCACTGCTCTATGTTGTTTTTTACTCTCCTGTAACTCTCTTCTGGTACGAGTATAGAGACCCTGTCAATCTGCAAACTATTCACTGCACTCTGGTGTTTTTTACTCTCCTGAAACTCTCTTCTGGTACGTGAATAGAGACCCTGTCAATCTGCAAACTATTCACTGTTCTCTGGTGTTTTTTACTCTCCTGTAACTCTCTTCTGGTACGTGAAAAGAGACCCTGTCAATCTGCAACTATTCACTGCACTCTGGTGTTTTTTACTCTCCTGTAACTCTCATCTGGTACGTGAAAAGAGACCCTGTCAATCTGCAACTATTCACTGCACTCTGGTGTTTTTTACTCTCCTGTAACTCTCTTCTGGTACGTGAATAGAGACCCTGTCAATCTGCAAACTATTTACTGTTCTCTGGTGTTTTTTACTCTCCTGTAACTCTCTTCTGGTACGTGAATAGAGACCCTGTCAATCTGCAAACTATTCACTGTTCTCTGGTGTTTTTTACTCTCCTGTAACTCTCTTCTGGTACGTGAATAGAGACCCTGTCAATCTGCAAACTATTCACTGCTCTCTGGTGTTTTTTACTCTCCTGTAACTCTCTTCTGGTACGTGAATAGAGACAGGGCCGGACTGGGACCAGAAAAAGGCCCGGGCATTTTAGGGCAAAAAGGCCTACCCCCCCTCACCATTTCTTGAAAGCTGCGGAAACTGTTGGCACTTTATAAATAAAGAATAATAATGCCACCACACAACATACACAACACACAAATACTACAAAGCATTCACATACATGCAGGCACACACAACACACACAGCATTCACATACTATAAGACACATACACTATACACACACATATACTATCCATACTATCACACACATACACTATACACACACACACACACACGTATACTATCCATACTATCACACACACACTATACACACACACATACATATACTATCCATACTATCCCACACATACACTATACACACACATATACACTATCACACACATATACTATAACACATACACTATACACACATTTACTATAGCACACATACTATCACACATACACTATACACACATTTACTATAACACACATATTATCCATACTATAAGACACATACACTATACACATACACACATATACTATCACACACATACACTCTATCCATACTATCACACACATACACTATACACACATTTACTATAACACACATATACTATAACATACACTATACACACATACACTATCACACACATATACAATCACACACATAATATCACACACATATACTATAACACATTTTTTTTTTTTTTTAAATCATTTTTTTTTATTAGATCAATCTCTACAAGAAATACATCATCAAAAGCTAAACATGGGAATCAGAACAATATCCCATATATATAAGTACATTGTAAAGAAATGACAAATAATATTCCAAGCAATTTGCAAGAACCAACTTAATTTTGTTGGAGTTTTCATAGTATAATAAAACAGAAAGCCATAATAAAGGAAAAGAAAAAAAAAAAAAAAAGAAAATTAAATATTCTCTTTGAGGACCCCCACCGCTGGGCCCGATCCAAACCACGCTGACAATAAAGGGACAGATTTAATCCTACATTAACCAAGTGCCAGGAAACTTGTTCAGGAGTACTAGTTCTGCAAAACTTATAGACAAGCGAAATGGGTACAGGATCTGTCTTTGCACCGAGAGAGGCTAGGATTCGATGATTGGAAGCGAACCAAGAAGAAAATCTTTGATTCTCTTCTCCGAGGCATCTTGTAAATGAAATGACTCAAAAATAATTTGTTCTCGTATTTCTTTTTGGACTACCGAGAAACTCGGTACTCTGCTCGCCTTCCAATTCTTAAGAATAAGATGGCGAACTGCAAGGATGATCGTATTAAATATACGGATCAAGCGGGGAGAACTATTATTAGCTAGAGGAAACAATAAAATTACATCTTGTAATGCAATAGAGACATTAACGTCGTAGAGAGCACTAAGCCAGAAACAAATCTTAAGCCATAGTTGATTTAGTTTGGGACACCACCAAAACATGTGGAATAAGTCCGCTCTAGTCTTAGAGCAGCGTGGACAATTTCCAGAACTAGTGGGAAAAAACTTTTGGATTTTCGATGGATATAAGTAAAAATTATGCAACAATTTCACGTGAGACTCTTTCCAGCTCATAGACAATCTGCATTTATTTAACATCTTGAAACTCAGGATGAGCCTTTCATTGTCAATTCCAGGAATGGATGGACATAACCAGTTACTTATCCCATCCAGATATTTTTCACTTTGCTTTGAAAGCATGATGTCATACATCAGAGAAATAGATGTATTTCCTGACTTAAATTTTTGAATTACAGTTTTGATATCTGACCACGCTATCATATTCCCCACCTGCCAGTTCTGACTAAATATATAATGTCGTATTTGAAAATATGCGTACATATCTGATCTAGGTAACTCAAACGCTTGAAATATATATTCCGCAGTACACACCTGATAGTCTTCATCCATCACTTGCTTTACAAAAAGTAAACCTTTATCTGCCCAAGATTTGAAAATTTTTTGATGAATACCCGGCGTAAATTGTGGATTACCCTGAATGGGGAGAAGATCAGAAAAAACAGAATCTATACCTAGACAACCACAAAATTTATACCACGCTAGTACTATATTTTTAAACGACATCAATTTACAAATATTAGAAGGAAGTTGTTTAGGTTTGCAATGTAAGATGACTTTTAATGAAAAAGGACGTATATAAAAAGCTTCTTCCTGACCTACCACAATAAGATTGGTTTCGGTGATCCAGTCTAGAGCAAATTTTACCATGGCCACAATATTGTATAACTTAATATCGGGCAGAGCCAGACCCCCCGTATCCTTTTTCTGCATAAGTTTAGCTAAAGCTATTCTCGGTTTTTTATCTTTCCAAATAAATTTAGAGAAATAGCTATAGAGCTTCTTTATATCTAAATTCGATATAAAAATAGGTAAGTTTTGGATGACATACAAAAGTCGCGGAAAGATAATCGTTTTTATAAGATTTACCTTAGCAGAGATGGATAAAGGATACGATGTCCATAGCTGAAGATCCAATTTCATTTTTTCAAATAAGGATGAATAATTGGCAGCGTACCATAACCTTGGATTTCTATGCAGTTCTAACCCTAAGTATTTAACTACATCTACTACCTTAAATGGGATGACCCCAGTATAGGGAAGTCTTTTACCCACGTACATAAGCTCACTTTTATCTAAATTGACTAGATAGCCCGAAAATGAGCTAAATTCAGCAAGAATTTGTACAATTACTGGAATGGTTAAATGAACTTTATCCACAAATAGTAGGATATCATCCGCATATAATAGGGACTTTAAGTGATTAGTACCAAGCGGAATACCAATTAAGGCATCACGGAAACAAATTGCCAAGGGTTCTATCGCTAAATTAAAAAGAAGAGGGGACAGCGGGCATCCTTGCCTAGTACCACGTTGCAAGATAATCTCTTGTGAATGAATACCATTAACCAATAAAAATGATCTGGGTTTTGAATAAACTTTGCAGATATATTGAATAAAATTACCAGAAAATCCAAAATTATCTAAAGATCGGAAAAGGTGCTCCCAAACGATCGAATCAAACGCCTTGACAGCGTCTAGAGTTAAAACTGCTGAATCACAAGTTAACAAATTATTTATATCCTGTTCAGAGTTCCACGCAAAGTCAAGGAATGTAACTACCTTGCGTATATTCTTAGATACATTTCTTGAAACCATAAACCCTGTCTGATCCGAATGAATCACATATTGTAAACAGCGGGTAAGCCTAACTACAATAATAGCGGCCAATATTTTATAATCAGTGTTAAGCACTAATATTGGCCTATAAGAAGCCGGATCTTCAGGATTTTTCCCTTTTTTGAGTATAAGTGAGATGTTTGCCTCTGCAAAACCGCCCGATATATTATTATCGGATAGATAATAGTTATTAAATAATTCTACTAGGAACGGTACTAATTCATCTTTTAAAGATTTATAAAATTCAGCAGGCAACCCATCTGGGCCTGCCGCTTTATTTAGTTTAAGGCCATCAATTGCTTCACTAATCTCCTCTTTATTTACTGGTTGATTCAACGCTACCAGCTCTTCCATCTGGATCTTAGGAGTACTAACTTTAGACCAAAAAATATTTTGATTATCCTGATTTATAACCACCGACGCATATAATTGCTGGTAATAATTATGAAATACTTGACTAATATCTGTTGAGTTAAGATGCCTATTATCCCCATCTTTGATAACTGCAATAAAAAATTATTTTTTCCTATTTTTAGTTATACACGCCAGATGTTTTGCAGAGCAACCATGGAAGCTCTTATATTTTAAACTAAGCCTCAACTCCTCTTCTTGGGATTTTTGTTTTAAGAACACCTCCCTTTCCTTTCTGGCCTCCAGATATGCAGCCCAATTAACCGGGGAGGGGTCAAGATTAACCTTTCTATAAGCCATCTTAACATTATTAGCTAGTTGCAGTCCCTGCTCCTTCATCTTTTTTGAGCATCTGCTCACATAAGCAATAATCTCTCCGCGCATTACTGCCTTGGCTGCCTCCCAATAAATCTCAAATTTATTCTTATAGCCGGAATTAAATCGCACATAGTCATTCCATACTGTTTTAATCCAAGATAAAAACCTAGGATTAGCATGTAAGAATCGGGGAAAGGAAAAAAAAGGTGCGCTAACCCTCGCCTCTCCTCCTCCTATAAAAGACAACGAAATGATAGCATGGTCAGATAACACAAACTCACCAATTCCAGCCCTAACTGGATATATCGATAATGATTCTGATAATAAAAAAAGATCAATCCTTGAGAATGTCCTATGAGCCTTCGACTCACACGTGAAAGCTCGCATTTGTGTATTCTGAATACGCCATATATCAATCAGACTAAATTTATCACAGAATTTTTTTAAATACTTCGCATTTCTCTTATATTCTTTAGAGTTCCTATTTGAGAAACTATCTAATTCTGGACAAATCGTCATATTGAAATCTCCACATAGAATAAGATTTTCTCTTTGATATGGGAATATTTTGTTTTGGATAAGCTCCCAAAATTCAGATGAAAACTTATTGGGGGCATATATATTACAACAAATATATTTTACATTATTAACCATCACTTGAAGCAAGATATATCTGGCTGCGGGATCTATCTCTACATTAATAATTTTATATTCTAAATCTTTATGAAATAGAGCCACGACTCCCCGTTGTTTATGAGGGCCGGAAGAAGAGATTACTTCACCAACCCATTTTATTCTGAGCTTGGCTGCTTCTACCCTATTTAAATGAGTTTCTTGTAAAAATACTAACCCCGGTTTCTCTTTAGCTAATGTTTTAATAATTAATTTACGTTTACTCGGGGAGGAAATCCCTCCTACGTTTCCAAGATAAGATTTTAAATCTTACATCCCCCATTCAGCCTTAAATATATATACATCCGGGTGAGATGGAAGAGGGACAGCGGGGGGGTAAGAGAGGAA
This sequence comes from Bombina bombina, assembly GCF_027579735.1. Taxonomy (NCBI): domain Eukaryota; kingdom Metazoa; phylum Chordata; class Amphibia; order Anura; family Bombinatoridae; genus Bombina; species Bombina bombina. Next base: position 433,976,726 of record NC_069502.1, on the reverse strand, counting down.
AAACAAAACAAAAAAACAACCTAAAACATAATTTATAACACAGATTACAATAGCTCTCTCTAGAGACACATTCCAGACTCTTTGTGAATTAATACACAATAAAAAACAAAGGTTAAACATATCTGTGCTAAAAAAACGATAATATTTGATCAAGAATAAAAAAACACACATGCTATATATATATATCATTTATGAGCACTATCTTTAATAGCTCCATACTACCTACTGTCTTCCTATATTCCCTTAGCTTTCTAAGCTTTTCAAAAATTCTTGGACTTCTGAGACTTCATTGAATATGAGTTTGGACCCCTTATTTTCGACTATAACTTTAGTCGGGTAAAATAGACTTGCTCTTATCCCTTTACTAATTAACTGCGAACAGAATGGTGCCATTATTCTTCTCCGTGCGGATGTCTCGGCGGAGAAATCTTGAAATAGCAAAATCTTGCTATTACCAAATCTCAGGGAGTCAGCTTTTTTAAAAAGCTTCAAGATCTCCATCTTATCCTGAAATTTGAGCACCTTAAAGACACACATCCTAGGTTTAACCGGCCCTGAAGTAGAATTTCTTCTGGGGCCAACTCTGTGCGCCCTTTCAATTTCTAATGGAAGGACATGAGCAGGTAGACCAATAGCCTGGGGGAGAGTGGTGGAGGTGAATTTAATTAAATCATCAAACTCAGGGGATTCTGGTAAGCTTATAATCCTAATGTTATTACGCCTGGAGCGATCTTCAAGATCCTCCAGGCGCAATTGCATACTATTTAATTTGCCCTGCTGAGATTGAATTACATTTTCTTGCATAGTTAACCTATCTTCAACTGAGGAGATTCTACTCTCCGCTTCACCTATTCTTACCGAAAATAGCTTGACCTCCACAGAGAGTGTCATCATCTCAGTAGAGATAGTACCCAGTTCTTTTTTAATTTCCTCAAATTGAGGGGAAAAAATAGCAGTAAGTTGCCCTATCAGTACCTGAGTATCAATAAGGGCTGATACATTCTCTGCTGACATATCTGGATTGGAGTCCCCCACTTTATTATTATTTTTTTCCCTAGATTTCACCGGCATTTTGGGTGAATTATTTTTCACAAGTGTTACAAATTTTTCCATGTAGCAAACCACCAGAAAACAATCGTGATAAGTGAAACAAAAAACAACTCGTGTGCAAAATATATACAAAAACAAAAAATTATAAATTCGTGTTGTGTATCTTTCGGTTTTTTTTTCCCCTCTTCTCTTTTTTTTCTTTTTTTCTCTCTCCTTTTTCTTTCCCCCTTTTTACCTTTCTTTCCCTCTTCTGCTTTCTTCCTCTCTACTTTCTTCTCTTTTACTCCTTTTCATCAAATTTTCAATCCTCTATCTCTCTACCTCTTATAAATAACTCAATGTGACTACTTCTCAAACTATCCAAATGATAGTACCTTAATTCTAAAAAGTGTGAAAAACACAAAAAAAAAACATTCAAGTATAGTGTTTCAGGCCGGCGACCTCTATATACATCCAGAAAAATTAAAATTGGGCTCCAATCTTAGAATAACCTATTGATTTTACTCCTCTATGCTGCAGCTCAGCAGGAACAACTATTTTAGAGCAGCAAACAATGAGTACCCCTCTAAATGATCCTTTCTATACAAATCTTCATATTAATGAGGGAATCTGTTTCAATATGCAGTTAAATCAGCAGACTAAATAATGTTCCCACAGAAAAGGCCAAAGTTATTAGATCATCTCTGACTTAATCTGAGAAAGACATAGATTTTATCTCTCTCTCTTTTTTTTTTTCTTCTTTCCTCTTTCTCCTCTTCAAATAAGCCTGGTCTCCTCAAGCTGGAACAGACTTTTGTGTCCAGCTGACGCACCGGCCAGGATTTCACCAGTTCGCAGGTTTAGAACAAATCCCTGGTTAGATTATTTTAGAAAGAGGCAGTGCCGGGCTCCTATGCAGCCTAGACTTCACCAGCAAGAGGGGTTTAACAGATTAGTGGGAAGTTCAGAAATGTCCACTATGGAATGGGGCAATGTCCCAAATGCACTCGGGCAGATTCTTCAACCACCCGCCTCCTTCAGCGGGCCAGGTACACACAGATCACCGATACCCAGGTAGTTTAAAAAACAGATAGGGACATAGTTAAATAATACAAAGTGAGAAACGTCTCACTAATACTTGCGGTGTAACGGTGCCTCCTCTTGGCCGGCAAACTTCGGTTGGAATAACCTTATACAGCAGCGGTAATCTTTGAGGACTTGTGCAGATACCTCCTCTGGCCACAGTACCCTTAACCTCGGCGATACAGTCGGCACCTCGGCTCAGTTGTTCCAAGCGAGCGTGACTTCCGGAACCTTCCGCGTAGTCACCCGCTCTCACTTCCTGAGCGACTCCGTGCTCCAGGAAATAGCAAGAATTACATCCTCCGGCCCGGCTTTTACTCCAGGTTAACACCTTCGCAGCTCCGGCTATCCACTTTTCTCGGATCTCGAACCCCTCCTCCCCTCGAACAGCACTCCAGCCTCTGCAGAAAACAGCGAATCCAGCAGGTAGATTTTTAGTCTCAGTAGAAAATGTGAGCAGGAGACTTAAAGCATGTTTCTTGGCTTTCTTTATTCTTAGAAAATTGCTCAGCAGCGGTTTGTCCCGCAGGCAGATACAGCCTAAGAGGTTTCCTTTTTCAGCTGGCGTTATTATGCCCAGCTAGTGGCCCCGCAAAATCTGGCAGAAATGGGGCAAGAATGAAGGCCAAGATCACTAGTAACGGCTAGCACGCCGACATGGAGCAGCATGAACTTCAGCTCCGCCTTCTCACCGGAAAACCCCTATAACACATACACTATACACACATTTACTATAACACACATACTATCACACATTTACTATAACACACATACTATCACACATACTATCACACACACACACTATACACACATATACATATTTATAATACACAGATTTATTAATGTATGTATAATATAGCAATTTTAGTTTAAGTGACAAGATAGGGTGTTGACCTGCACAAGAGTAGAACGGGAGCCTAATAACACAATAACTATAAATACACCAAACTTTCTGATTTTTTTTTCTGTTCTCATTGGGTAAGCTGCTGATAGGGTTAAACATAAAACTTATTTTCTATGTTGCTAAGGGCACATCTTTCCGTACTGTTTATCCAGAGTTAGTTATGTTTTGAAGAGCTTCCCCTTCATTTTCACTGAATTGTAGCCAGGAATTACAGAGGGAGGGATTTCACCAGCCCAACAGCAGCACTAGGAGGATCATTTAGCAGTGAGAGGGAATAATTATGCTGCCAAAATGATAGGCAGGGTAAAACAGCGGTATGAGTGTTGCAATGCCCTTGTGACTTCATCAGCAGTTACTTTTAATGAGAAGAAAACTTACACAGACTTGCAGATATATATAGAGAGAGAGAGAGAGAAAAAAAAAATAGAACCTCTTATGAATTTTCAGGGAGAATCAGGAAATACAACTTACAGCAGTTGGACCTGCTAGACCACTAGATCTGCGTATTATTGTTTACTCTATACCTAAGAAAGTAAAGAAAAAGTACTGGCACATATATAACACATTGGTAGCGGGTCTATAGCTAGCTAGCTCATCAGTGAGAGAGGGAGGACAAGGGGCGATATGATGGTAATCACATTATTTAGAACTGCTCCATATATTTGCTATTCAATGAGAGTGTTAGTTCCTATATAAGTATGTAGGTTACTGCATTGGACAAGCCATAATCACTTATAAATATGGGCAGCAAAAGAGAGTGTGCGAAAAACATATAAGGCTTTAAACCTACATAACAGGTGCAAAAAAAAATTTCAAATAATAACATCATATTTGATACCTTTTGAATAATACATTCTAGCACTTCATGCATGGGAATATGTGCTAGTTCAATAATATTAATGCAAACTTAAGAGGGGCATGGTTTTAGGCACCATATATATTGTATGCAAAGGCTTTCCTGCACATTATCTTCGTGGTTTAAAAATCTGTGAATCACTGCATCTCCCTATTATATAGCTCTGAATATGTATAAGCTCTCATAGGACTATGCTAATAATTAGGGATGCACCGATACCGATACTAGTATCGGTATCGGTACCGATACCAAGTATTTGCATGAGTACTTGTACTCGTGCAAATGCACCGATACTTATACCGATACCTCCACTTCCTACCCATATGCTATCTTGTGGCGTTTTTTCAAACTGCATGTTCCCATTTCATTTTAAACTGGAGTGGAGACTAAACTAAAAAATGTACTACTGTTCTGCCAATACAAATTGCTGTTATTTGTATTATTGTAGGAGAGATCATTGTACCTCGTTCAGACAAACCCCTGAAGAACTGGGCAGTTAATAAACTGAGATTTCCAGCTCTGGCTAAAATGGCCCAAAAAAAATATTTCTGCACCATGCAGTAGTGTGGAAAGTGAAAGACTGTTCAACTTAGAGTCGAACCTCCATACAAATGTCAGATTGATGTTATATAACAGCCCTACAACCCAATTGCATCACCCCTTTAAATTTAATATTTTATTGTAATATTTTTTATTTATAAACCTGTTCAGTGAACTTTTTTTATTATTTCCCAATGTCTTTTGAATTACAGCCCTTTATAATTATAAAGAAGGAATCTTAAATAATTAGTCTGTATTGTGCTTGGTAAACTGTCACATGACATTTAAAAAAAGTATCGGTAATTGGTATCGGCGAGTATTTGAAAACAAGTATCGGTACTTGTACTCAGTCATAAAAAAATGGTATCGGTGCAACCCTACTAATAATTCACCTATTCACTCAACATAAAGAAGCAAAAAGTATAAACTATGTTAATATTAAATATATCAGAGTATAAAGACAGGGTTCTGGCTTCTCCTATTTTCCCCTTAACCTATATCTTCAATGAAAACATGAGCATAGACCTTAATATACGTATCAGCCAAGTTATATATGTATGTAAACAAGAGTAAACAGAATATTTAAAGCTAAAAAAAGAACAATCTGAACATCAATTAATCAGAATAAGGCGAACTAGACATTCTGTGTATAGCAGAGAACTTAGACTCGTAAACAGCATTTTCTTCAGGTATATTAACAATAACTTGTTGCAGAGTATTGAGAGGGTCTCTATCAAATAGCATACCAGCCGATCAATGCAATTCAAAATAGGAGCCCAGCTTTATTATTTATTAATGCTTAACTGATATTTTAACCGATCCCAGCAATGTTATAAACACTATAGCCTCCCGGATCAAAAGGACTTTCCATCCCAGCAATGTTATAAACACTATAGCCTCTCGGATCAAAAGGACTTTCCATCCCAGCAATGTTATAAGCACTATAGCCTCCCGGATCAAAAGGACTGTCCAACAAACTAGGGAGTGCAACGGAGCTCAGTGCTTCTAATTTCTGTCTTAGTCCCATCCATGCAGTTTCAAGGCCCTCATGGTTGCGTGACATTTTCCTAGTTCCGTTACCTCTGGTCATGGCCATTAGTCGGCCTCTTATCTCACTGATCTTCCGATTTTTAGATGGGGCAGTTAATATGTGCCCTCTGAGTCCCTCATGCGTTACAACCATCTTTGCCGCAAGAAGATCTGTTGCTGCGTCATCCGGTGTTTTATATTCAGCCGGCTCAGGACATAGCGAACAAGGGAAAAAACATTCTTTAGGGCTTCTATCGGTGCCTGCTATTAGCATAGCCCTATCAATGGCTGGCATCCTCTTCTGGTACGTGAATAGAGACCCTGTCAATCTGCAAACTATTCACTGCTCTCTGGTGTTTTTTACTCTCCTGTAACTCTCTTCTGGTACGTGAATAGAGACCCTGTCAATCTGCAAACTATTCACTGCTCTCTGGTGTTTTTTACTCTTCTGTAACTCTCTTCTGGTATGTGAATAGAGACCCTGTCAATCTGCAAACTATTCACTGCTCTCTGGTGTTTTTTACTCTCCTGTAACTCTCTTCTGGTATGTGAATAGAGACCCTGTCAATCTGCAAGCTATTCACTGCTCTCTGGTGTTTTTTACTCTCCTGTAACTCTCTTCTGGTACGTGAATAGAGACCCTGTCAATCTGAAAACTATTCACTGCTCTCTGGTGTTTTTTACTCTCCTGTAACTCTCTCCTGGTACGTGAATATTTACATAGAGCAAATGATTTTACACCTACATTTAGAGTTCTGCGTTAGCCTTAAAAAGCAGCATTAAGGGGTCCTAACGCTGCTTTTTAACACCCGCTGGTATTACGAGTATGACAGGTACAGGTGTACCGCTCACTTTTCTTCCGCGACTTTTGGCTACCGCAAATCCCCTTACGTCAATTGCGTATCCTATCTTTTTAATGGGATTTGCCTAACGCCGGTATTACGAGTCTTGGAAGAAGTGAGCGGTACAGCCTCTACCTCCAAGACTAAGAGTTTTATGGGCTAACGCCGGAACATAAGAGTTTTATGGGCTAACGCCGGAACATAAAGCTCCTAACTACAGTGCTACAAAGTATACTAACACCCATAAACTACCTATGAACCCATAAACCGCGGCCCCCCCACATCGCAAACACTATAATAAAATTATTTAACCCCTAATCTGCCGACCGGACACCGCCGCCATCTACATTATAGCTATGAACCCCTAATCTGCTGTCCCTAACATCGCCGAGACCTACATTATATTTATTAACCCCTAATCTGCGCCCCCCAACGTCGCCGCCACCTACCTACACTTATTAACCCCTAATCTGCTGACTGGACATCGCTGCCACTATAATAAATGTATTAACTCCTAAACCGCCGCACTCCCGCCTCGCAAACACTATAATAAATTTTATTAACCCCTAATCTGCCCTCCCTAACATCGCTGCCACCTACCTACAATTATTAACCCCTAATCTCCCACCCCAAATGTCGCCCCTACTATAATAAAGTTATTAACCCCTAAACCTAAGTATAACCCTAACCCTAACACCCCCCCTAAGTTAAATATAATTTAAATAAAACGAACTAAAATTACTATAATTAAATAAATTAATCCTATTTAAAACTAAATACTTACCTATAAAATAAACCCTAATATAGCTACAATATAACTAATAGTTAAATTGTAGCTATTTTAGGATTAATATTTATTTTACAGGCAACTTTGTATTTATTTTAACTAGGTACAATAGCTATTACATAGTTATTAACTATTTAATAGCTACCTAGTTAAAATAATTACAAAATTACCTGTAAAATAAATCCTAACCTAAGTTACAAATACACCTAACACTACACTATCAATAAATTAATTAAATAAATTAACTACAATTATCTAAACTAAAATACAATTAAATAAACTAAACTATAATACAAAAACCCCCACTAAATTACAAAAAATAATAAAATATTACAAGAATTTTAATCTAATTACACCTAATCTAAGCCCCCTAATAAAATAAAAAAGCCCCCCAAAATAATAAAATTCCCTACCCTAAACTAAATTACAAAGTGATCAGCTCTTTTACCAGCCCTTAAAAGGGCTTTTTGCGGGGCATTGTCCCAAAGTAATCAGCTCTTTTACCTGTAAAATAAAATACAATCCCCCCCCAACATTACAACCCACCACCCACACACCCCTACTCTAAAACCCACCCAATCCCCCCTTAAAAAAACCCTACCCCATTGAAGATCACCCTACCTTGAGCCGTCTTCAGCCACCCGGCCATCCGGACCGGCAGAAGTCTTCAATCTATCCGGGCAGAAGAGGACATGCGGACCGGCAGACATCTTCATCCAGGCGGCATCTTCTATCTTCATCCTTCTGGAACGGAGCGGAGTCATCTTCTATCCAGCCGACGCGGAGCCATCCTCTTCTTCCGATGTCCTGATGACGAATGAAGGTTCCTTTAAATGACGACATCCAGGATGGCGTCCCTCAAATTCCGATTGGCTGATAGGATTCTATCAGCCAATCAGAATTAAGGTAGGAAAAATCCGATTGGTTGATTTAATCAGCCAATCGGATTGAAGTTCAATCCGATTGGCTGATTGGATCAGCCAATAGAATGCGAGGTCAATTCTATTGGCTCATCCAATCAGCCAATCGGATTGAATTTCAATCCGATTGGCTGATTAAATCAACCAATCAGATTTTTCCTACCTTAATTCCTATTGGCTGATAGAATCCTATCAGCCAATCGGAATTCGAGGGACGCCATCTTGGATGATGGCATTTAAAGGAACCTTCATTCGTCGTTAGGACATCGGAAGAAAAGGATGGCTCCGCGTCGGCTGGATAGAAGATCGCTCCGCTCCGGAAGGATGAAGATAGAAGATGCTGCCTGGATGAAGATGTCTGCCAGTCCGGATGTCCTCTTCTGCCAGGATAGGATGAAGACTTCTGCCGGTCCGGATGTCCTCTTCTGTCCCATCGGTGGCTGGCTGGCTGAAGACGGCTCAAGGTAGGGTGATCTTCAATGGGCTAGTGTTAGGTTTTTTTTAAGGGGGGATCGGGTGGTTTTTAGAGTAGGGGTGTGTGGGTGGTGGGTTGTAATGTTGGGGGGGATTGTATTTTATTTTACAGGTAAAAGAGCTGATTACTTTGGGGCAATGCCCCGCAAAAAGCCCTTTTAAGGGCTGGTAAAAGAGCTGATTACATTGTAATTTAGTTTAGGGTAGGGAATTTTATTATTTTGGGGGGCTTTTTTATTTTATTAGGGGGCTTAGATTAGGTTAATTAGATTACAATTCTTGTAATATTTTTTTATTTTTTGTAATTTAGCGTTTGTTTGTTTTTGTATTATAGTTTAGTTTATTTAATTGTATTTTAGTTTAGATAATTGTAGTTAATTTATTAATTTATTGATAGTGTAGTGTATTTGTAACTTAGGTTAGGATTTATTTTACAGGTAATTTTGTAATTATTTTAACTAGGTAGCTATTAAATAGTTAATAACTATTTAATAGCTATTGTACCTAGTTAAAATAAATACATAGTTGCCTTTAAAATAAATATCAATCCTAAAATAGCTACAATGTAACTATTAGTTATATTGTAGCTATATTAGGGTTTATTTTATAGGTAAGTATTTAGTTTTAAATAGGATTAATTTATTTAATTATAGTAATTTTAGTTTGTTTTATTTAAATTATATTTAGCTTAGGGGGTGTTAGGGTTAGGGTTAGACTTAGGTTTAGGGGTTAATAACTTTATTATAGTAGCGGCGACGTTGGGGGTGGGAGATTAGGGGTTAATAATTGTAGGTAGGTGGCGGCGATGTTAGGGAGGGCAGATTAGGGGTTAATAAAATTTATTATAGTGTTTGCGAGGCGGGAGTGTGGCGGTTTAGGGGTTAATACATTTATTATAGTGGCGTCGATGTCTGGTCGGCAGATTAGGGGTTAATAAGTGTAGGTAGTTGGCGGCGACGTGGGGGGGGACAGATTAGGGGTTAATAAATATAATATAGGTGTCGGCGATGTTAGGGACAGCAGATTAGGGGTTCATAGCTATAATGTAGGTTGCAGCGGTGTCCGGAGCGGCAGATTAGGGGTTAATAATATAATGTAGGTGTCAGCGATAGCGGGGGTGGCAGATTAGGGGTTAATAAGTGTAAGGTTAAGGGTGTTTAGACTCGGGGTTCATGTTAGGGTGTTAGGTGTAGACTTAGAAAGTGTTTCCCCATAGGAAACAATGGGGCTGCGTTAGGAGCTGAATGCTGCTTTTTTGCAGGTGCTAGGTTTTTTTTTCAGCCAGCTCAGCCCCATTGTTTCCTATGGGGAAATCGTGCACGAGCACGTTTTTCCAGCTTACCGCTACCGTAAGCAACGCTGGTATTGAGGGTTGAAATGGAGCTAAATTTGGCTCAACGCTCACTTTTCTGAGGCTAACGCAGCCATTCAGAAAACTCGTAATACCAGTGTTGTCTTAAGGGAGCGCTGGAAAAAAAGGCTTGTTAGCAACGCAAGTCTTTACTGACAAAACTCCAAATTTAGGCCTTAGTTTGTTAATGTAGTCCTACATCTGTTGTATTGTTATCCAATGTCTTATTTCTAAAGTTCAGTTAATTGCCATGTGATGTTCAATCCTTATCAATACTTGCTATTATTCTAAAATGTATAGCTGTCTTATTCCATAGTTTTAACCTCCCCCAAATTTTATTGTCTGTTTACTTAACATCTCACCCTGACCAGACCAGAATCTAACTTTCCAATTGTCTTTGATTAGCAATCAACTAAATTTAGTGGACTCAGCTGACTGCCCTCCCTGCATATATTTCACACTAGCTTGGGATGTGCATTGCACTGGGATGTGCATTGCTATTACAACATATGTTCACATTTTCAAAGTGAACATTTTATAAGTGAGGCATTAGCAATAGAATTATACAAGAACTGTACTCACTACTCAGCACAGTGCTGCTTATTAAGACAACATGCTGCCTATTGACATCTGCTGAAGAATTGCACACTACATCAAACTATTCACTGCTCTCTGGTGTTTTTTACTCTCCTGTAACTCTCTTCTGGTACGTGAATAGAGACCCTGTCAATCTGCAAACTATTCACTGCTCTCTGGTGTTTTTTACTCTCCTGTAACTCTCTTGTGGTAGATTAATATTTGCATAAAGCAAATTATTATACACCTAGATTTAGAGTTCTGCGTTAGCCGTCAAAAGCAGCGTTAAGGGGTCCTAACGCTGCTTTTGGCTGCCCGCTGGTATTTAGAGTCGGCCAGGTAAAGGTGTACCGCTCACTTTCAAGCCGCTACTTTTCCATAACGCAGATCCCCTTACGCCAATTGCATATCCTATCTTTTCAATGGGATCTTCCTAACGCCGGTATTTAGAGTCTTGGCTGAAGTGAGCGTTACACCTCTACCGACAAGACTCCTAACGCCCATGGAAAGGCTGTAGTTAAGAGCTTTATGGGCTAACGCCGGTATATAAAGCTCTTAACTACAGTGCTCTAAAGTACACTAACACCAATTAACTGCCTATGTACCCCTAAACCGAGGTCCCACCACATCGCCGCCACTATAATAAATATTTTTAACCCCTAATCTACCGACCGCACATCGCCACCACCTACATTATCCTTATGAACCCCTAATCTGCTGCCCCTAACATCGCCGACACCTACATAATATTTATTAACCCCTAATCTGCCCCCCACAACGTCGCCGCCACCTATCTTAAAGTATTAACCCCTAATCTGCCGACCGGACCTCGCCGCTACTATAATAAATGTATTAACCCCTAAAGCTAAGTCTAACCCTAACCCTAACACCCCAGTAAGTTAAATATAATTTTTATCTAACAAAATAAAATAAATCTTATTAAATAAATTATTCCTATTTAAAGCTAAATACTTACCTGTAAAATAAACCCTAATATAGCTACAATATAAATAATAATTATATTGTAGCTATTTTAGGATTAATATTTATTTTACAGGCAACTTTGTATTTATTTTATCCAGGTACAATAGGTATTAAATAGTTAATAACTATTTAATAGCTACCTAGTTAAAATAATTACAAAATTACCTGTAAAATAAATCCTAACCTAAGTTACAATTAAACCTAACACTACACTATCAATAAATTAATTAAATAAACTACCTACAATTACCTACAATTAAATCAACTAAACTAAATTACAAAAAAAAAACACTAAATTACAAAAAATAAAAAAAGATTACAAGAATATTAAACTAATTACAACTACTCTAAGCCCCCTAAAAAAATAACAAAGCCCCCCAAAATAAAAAAATGCCCTACCCTATTCTAAAATAAAAATTGTAAAGCTCTTTTACCTTACCAGCCCTTAAAAGGGCCTTTTGCGGGGCATGCCCCAAAGAATTCTGCTCTTCTGCCTGTAAAAAAAAGCATATAATACCTCCCCCAACATTACAACCCACCACCCACATACCCCTAATCTAACCCAAACCCCCCTTAAATAAACCTAACACTACCCCCCTGAAATCTTCCTACCTTGAGTCGTCTTCACTCAGCCGAGCCGAATTCTTCATCCAATCTGGGCGATGTCTTCATCCAAGCGGGGGCTGAAGAGGTCCATCATCCGGCTGAAGTCTTCTATCAAGCGGCATCCATCTTCAATCTTCTTTCTTCCGGCTCCATCTTCATCCCGCCGACGCGGAACATCCTTCCTCCATGACAAACTCCCGACGAATGAAGGTTCCTTTAAGGGACGTCATCCAAGATGGCGTCCCTCGAATTCCGATTGGCTGATAGGATTCTATCAGCCAATCGGAATTAAGGTAGGAAAATTCTGATTGGCTGATTGAATCAGCCAATCAGATTCAAGTTCAATCTGATTGGCTGATTGGATCAGCCAATCAGACTGAGGTCGCATTCTATTGGCTGATCGGAACAGCCAATAGATTGCGAGCTCAATCTAATTGGCTGATTGGATCAGCCAATCGGATTGAACTTGAATCTGATTGGCTGTTTCCATCAGCCAATCAGATTTTTCCTACCTTAATTCCGATTGACTGATAGAATCCTATCAGCCAATCGGAATTCGAGGGACGCCATCTTGGATGACGTCCATTAAAGGAACCTTCATTCGTCGGGAGTTCGTCATGGAGGAAGGATGTTCCGCGTCGGCGGGATGAAGATGGAGCCGGAAGAAAGAAGATTGAAGATGCCGCTTGATAGAAGACTTCAGCCGGAGGATGGACCTCTTCAGCCCCCGCTTGGATGAAGACTTCAGCTGGATGATGGACCTCTTCAGCCCCCGCTTGGATGAAGACATCGCCCGGATTGGATGAAGAATTCGGCTCGGCTGAGTGAAGACGACTCAAGGTAAGAAGATCTTCAGGGGGGTAGTGTTAGGTTTATTTAAGGGGGGTTTGGGTTAGAGTAGGGGTATGTGGGTGGTGGGTTGTAATGTTGGGGGGGGGGGTATTGTATGTTTTTTTTTACAGGCAAAAGAGCAGAATTCTTTGGGGCATGCCCCGCAAAAGGCCCTTTTAAGGGCTGGTAAGGTAAAAGAGCTTTACAATTTTTATTTTAGAATAGAGTAGGGCATTTTTTTATTTTGGGGGGCTTTGTTATTTTATTAGGGGGCTTAGAGTAGGTGTAATTAGCTTAAAATTGTTGTAATATTTTTTATAATGTTTGTAAATTATTATTATTTTTTTTGTAACTTAGTTCTTTTTTTATTTTTTGTACTTTAGTTAGTGTATTTATTTGTATTTATTTGTAGGTATTTGTATTTAATTTATTTAATGATAGTGTAGTGTTAGGTTTAATTGTAACTTAGGTTAGGATTTATTTTACTGGTAATTTTGTATTTCTTTTAGCTAGGTAGTTATGAAATAGTTATTAACTATTTAATAGCTATTCTACCTAGTTAAAATAAATACAAAGTTGCCTGTAAAATAAATATTAATCCTAAAATAGCTACAATATAATTATTATTTATATTTTAGATATATTAGGGTTTATTTTACAGGTAAGTATTTAGCTTTAAATAGGATTAATTTATTTAATAAGATTTATTTTATTTCGTTAGATAAAAATTATATTTAACTTAGGGGGGTGTTAGGGTTAGGGTTAGACTTAGCTTTAGGGGTTAATACATTTATTATAGTAGCGGTGAGGTCTGGTCGGCAGATTAGGGGTTAATAACTGTAGTTAGGTAGCGGCGACATTGGGGGGGGCAGATTAGGGGTTAATAAATATTATGTAGGTGTCGGCGGTGTTAGGGGCAGCAGATTAGGGGTACATAGGGATAATGTAGGTGGCGGTCGGCAGATTAGGGGTTAAAAAAATTTAATAGAGTGGCGGCGATGTGGGGGGGCCTCGGTTTAGGGGTAAATAGGTAGTTTATGGGTGTTAGTGTACTTTAGAGCACAGTAGTTAAGAGCTTTATGAACCGGCGTTAGCCCAGAAAGCTCTTAACTCCTGGCTTTTTTCTGCGGCTGGAGTCTTGTCGTTAGATTTCTAACGCTCACTTCAGCCAAGACTCTAAATACCGGCGTTAGAAAGATACCATTGAAAAGATAGGATACGCAATTGGCGTAGTGGGATCTGCGGTATGGAAAAGTCGCGGCTGGAAAGTGAGCGTTAGACCCTTTCCTGACTGACTCTAAATACCAGCGGGTGGTAAAAACCAGCGTTAGGACCCCCTAACGCTGGTTTTGACGGCTAATGCAGAACTCTAAATCTAGGCGTTATTTAGTTAATAATAGTAATTTTATTTAGATTTATTTAAATATATTTAAGTTAGGGGGTGTTAGGGTTAGACTTAGATTTAGGGGTTAATAACTTTATTATAGTGGCAGCGACGTTGGGGGTGGCAGATTAGGGGTTAGTAATTGTAGGTAGGTTGCAGCAACATTGGGGGTGGCAGATTAGGGGTTAATAAATTGAATGTAGGTGTCAGCGATGTTAGGGGCAGCAGATTAGGGGTTCATAGGTATATTGTAGGTGGCGGCTGTGTCCGGAGTGGCAGATTAGGGGTTAATAAGTAGTGATGTCGTGAACCTTAAAATTTCTGTTCGAGAACGGCGGACTCGAACTTCCGCCACTGTTCGCGAACCAGCGAACCGCCATTGACTTCAATAAGCAGGCAAACTTTAAAACCCACAAGGACTCTTTCTGGCCACAATAGTGATGGAAAAGTTGTTTCAAGGGGACTAACACCTGGACTGTGGCATGCCGGATGGGGATCCATGGCAAAACTCCCACGGAAAATTACATAGTTGATGCAGAGTCTGGTTTTAAGCCATAAAGTGCCTTAATCACCTAACATTCCTAAAATTTTTTTGAATAACGTGCTTTAAAACATCAGTTATGATGTAGTATCGATCAGGTAGTGTAAGGGTTACGCCCGCTTCACAGTGACAGACCAAACTCCCTGTGTAACGCACCGCAAACAACTGCAAACAGTCCATTTGCACAACCACGAGTTAGATAGATTTGATAGTTAGATACATACATTACATAGATCAATAGATGCAATATACATATGATAGATACAAATTACATAGATCAATAGATGCAATATACATTTGATGATAGATACGAATTACATAGATCAATCTATGCAATATACATTTGATAGATACGAATTACATAGATCAAAAGATGCAATATACATTTGATAGATACGAATTACATCGATCAATAGATGCAATTTATATTTGATAGATATGATTGATAGTTAGATAGATTTGATAGATAAATAGATAGATTTGATAGATATATGATTTCCCTGACAGAGTATAACAATAAGACATGCGGTCTGGGACCCGTGGTGTGTTAAGTAGTATTATTCTTAGCAGTTTACTACCTGTTACTCCCCCTATCGGGGGAGGTCTATATGGGCTGCATTTTTGGAACAGGGAGATGGAAGAAGATGATTGGTCTGTCCTCCTACTTCAAATTTGGCCTAAACACAAGTGGCTGTCTCAAAACTGTCCGGCCACGAGATAGATAGATTTGATAGAAAGATATACATAGATTGATAGTTAGATAGAATCGATAGAAGATAAATAGATAGATTTGATAGATATATAATTACCCTGACAAAGTATAATAATAAAATATGTGGTCTGGGACCCATGGTAACTAGGTTGTGTTAAGTAGTACTATTCTTATCACTTTAATCCCTGTTACTCCCCCTATCGGGGGAGGTCTATATGGCCTGCATGATTACCCTGACAAAATATAATAATAAGACATGCGGTCTGAGACCCATGGTAACTAGGTTGTGTTAAGTAGTACTATTCTTAGCACTTTAATCCCTGTTACTCCCCCTATCGGTGGAGGTGTATATGGCCTGCATGATTACCCTGACAAAATATAATAATAAGACATGCGGTCTGGGACCCATGGTAACTAGGTTGTGTTAAGTAGTACTATTCTTAGCACTTTAATCCCTGTTACTCCCCCTATTGGGGGAGGTCTATATGGCCTGCATGATTACCCTGACAAAATATAATAATAAGACATGCGGTCTGGGACCCATGGTAACTAGGTTGTGTTTTAAGTAGTACTATTCTTAGCACTTTAATCCCTGTAACTCCCCCTATCGGGGGAGGTCTATTCAGCCTGCCTGATTACTCTGACCAAATATAACAACAAGACATGCGGTCTGGGACCCATGGTAACTAGGTTGTGTTTATATTAGTACTATTCTTAGCACTTTAATCCCTTTTACTCCCCCTATCGGGGGAGGTCTATATGGCCTGCCTGATTACCCTCTCCAAATATAACAACAAGACATGCGGTCTGGAACCCATGGTAACTAGGTTGTGTTAAGTAGTACTATTCTTAGCACTTTAATCCCTGTTACTCCCCCTATCGGGGGAGGTCTATATGGCCTGCATGATTACCCTGACAAAATATAATAATAAGACATGCGGTCTGGGACCCATGGTAACTAGGTTGTGTTAAGTAGTACTGTTCTTAGCATTTTAATACCTGTTACTCACCCTATCGGGGGAGGTCTATATGGCCTGCATGATTACCCTGACAAAATATAATAATAAAACATGCGCTCTAGGACCCATGGTAAGGTTGTGTTAAGTAGTACTGTTCTTAGCATTTTAATACCTGTTACTCACCCTATCGGGGGAGGTCTATATGGCCTGCATGATTACCCTTACAAAATATTATAATAAAACATGCGTTCTGGGACCCATAGTAAGGTTGTGTTAAGTAGTACTATTCTTAGCACTTTCATCCCTGTTACTCCCCCTATCGGGGGAGGTCTATATGGCCATCATGATTAGCCTAACAAAGTACAACAATAAAACATGCGGTCTGGGACCCATGGTAACTAGGTTTATTTCAGTAGTACTGTTCTTATTAGTTTAATACCTGTTACTACCCCTATCGGGGGAGGTCTATATGGCCTGCATGATTACCCTGACCAAATATAACAACAAGACATGCGGTCTGGGACTGGGACCCATGGGTAACTAGGTTGTGTTAAGTAGTACTATTCTTAGCAGTTTAATCCCTGTTATTGGTCTGTCCTACTACTTCAAATTTGGCCTAAACACAAGTGTCTGTCTCAAAACAGTCCGGACACGAGATAGATAGATTTGATAGATAGATATACATAGAGTGATAGTTAGATAGAATCGATAGAAGATAAATAGATAGATTTGATAGATATATAATTACCCTGACAAAGTATAAAAATAAAACATGTGGTCTGAGACCCATGGTAACTAGGTTGTGTTAAGTAGTACTATTATTAGCACTTCCATCCCTGTTACTCCCCCTATTGGTGGAGGTCTATATGGCCTGCATGATATATAATTACCCTTACAAAGTATAACAATAAGACATGCGGTCTGAGACCCATGGTAAGGTTGTGTTAAGTAGTACTATTCTTAGCAGTTTAATACCAGTTACTCCCCCTATCGGGGGAGGTGTATATGGCTGGCATGATATATAATTAGCCTAACAAAGTACAACAATCGGACATGTGGTCTGGGACCTACAGTAACAAGGTTGTGTTAAGTAGTACTATTCTTAGCAGTTTAATCCCTCTTACTCCGCCTATCGGGGGAGGTCTATGTGGCCTGCATGATTACCCTTACAAAATATAATAATAAAACATGCGTTCTGGGACCCATGGTAAGGTTGTGTTAAGTAGTACTATTCTTAGCACTTTCATCCCTGTTACTCCCACCTATCGGTGGAGGTCTATATGGCCATCATGATCTATAATTATACTAACAAAGTACAACAATAGGACATACATGTGGTCTGCGACCGTATGATTCTTTCAGGTATACCAGTTGCAGTGGTTCTGACCCTGCATTCTTGCTGCAACTCTACCTGCAAGAGAGATCTGTTACAGAATCTGTGGGCTGGTATGCAAAGAGCTGGCCTGCCTGAAAGGAGCATCGATTTTAGGAACCCGGAGATAATTTTTAGGAACCGGGAGATGGACAAAGATGCTTGGACACCCAGTACAGGTCATTCTCCTTCAGCCTTTTTATACGAGGGTCACGGTCCATGGACCCTCAACAGAAACAACAGCATGAAACACCACCACATATGCCATCCTTTTGCACAATAGAGTACAGATATGGCATCAATTTTAGGAACCCGGAGATAATTTTTAGGAACCGGGAGATGGAAAAAGATGCTAGGACACCCAGTACAGGTCGTTCTCCTTCATCCTTTTTATATGAGGGTCCCGGACCCTCAACAGGCACAACAGCATGAAACACCACCTATGCCATCCTTTTGCACAATAGAGTACAGGTATGGCATCGATTATAGGAACCTGGAGATCATTTTTAGGAACCGGGAGATGAAAAAAGATGCTTTGACATCCAGTACAGGTCATTCTCATTCCGCCTTTTTATACGAGGGTCCAGGACCCTCAACAGGCACAACAGCATGAAACACCACCTATGCCATTCTTTTGCACAATAGAGTACAGGTATGGCATCGATTATAGGAAATCGGAGATAATTTTTAGGAACCGGGAGATGGAAAAAGATGCTTTGACATCAGTACAGGTCGTTCTCCTTCCGCCTTTTTATGCGAGGGTCCAGGACCCTCAGCAGGCGCAACAGCATGAAACACCACCTATGCCATCCTTTTGCACAATAGAGTACAGGTATGGCATCGATTATAGGAACCCAGAGATAATTTTTAGGAACCGGGAGATGGAAAAAGATGCTTTGACATCCAGTACAGGTCGTTCTCCTTCCGCCTTTTTATACGAGGGTCCAGGACCCTCAACAGGCACAACAGCATGAAAGACCCCATATGCCATCCTTTTGCACAATGCAGTACAGGTATGGCATAGATTATAGGAACCCAGAGATAATTTTTAGGAACCGGGAGATGGAAAAAGATGCTTGGACACCCAGTACAGGTCGTTCTCCTTCAGCCTTTTTATACGAGGGTCAAGGACCCTCAACAGGCACAACAGCATGAAAGAACCCATATGCCATCCTTTTGCACAATCGAGTACAGGCATGGCATTGTTTTTAGGAACCCGGAGATAATTTTTAGGAACCGGGAGATGGAAAAAGATGCTTGTTCAGTCCTCCTACTTCAAATTTGGGGCACTGCGCGTGCAATCTACTGTGCCACCAGATATGAGTGGTGTGTTAATGAGTACTATTCTTAACAGTTTAATCACTGTTATGTGCCTTTTTCTTTGGTTTTGTTTTTGTAGCCACAGTGCATCACCAGAGGCCAGAAAAATTAGGCATGTCCAAATGCCTGAAAAATAAGGTATTGTTGCAGCCGTAAGCTTTAGCAGCGGCAAGAAAAATTGATGTTTGTAGAACAGTTCGAAAGTGCACTAAAACCTTGAGGCTTGAACACTAGTTGTTGGCGGATAAGTCACGCAAGTCATTCGCCATTCAAAGATAAAATACAGCAGCGTGTGTACCATTTGTAGCCCAAGGCAGCTCATCTCATCAGGCCTTTTTTACTCAAATGTATCGCCCAATGTCAGTCCCTTCGGGATCCATCCCTCATTCATTTTAATAAAGGTGAGATAATCAAGACTTTTTTTACCTAGGCGACTTCTCTTCTCAGTGACAAAACCTCCTGCTGCACTGAAAATCCTTTCTGAAAGGACACTTGAAGCGGGGCAGGCCAGAAGTTCGATTGCAAATTGGGATAGCTCAGGCCACAGGTCAAGCCTGCACACCCAGTAGTCAAGGGGTCCATCGCTCCTAAGAGTGTCGAGATCCGCAGTTAATGCTAGGTAGTCTGATACCTGTCGGTTGAGTCTTTCTCTGAGGCTGGATCCTGAAGGGCTGTGGCGATGCATAGGAGTTAAAAAGGTCCGCATGTCCTCCATCAACAACACGTCTGGAAAGCGTGCTGTCCTTGCCGGCGTGGTCGTGGGAGAAGGAGTATTAATTTCATCTCTTCCCCTGTTAGATTCCCGTTGTGCTGCTGTGACATCACCCTTATACGCTGTGTAAAGCATAGTTTTTAATTTATTTTTGAACTGCTCCATCCTTTCCGACTTGAGGGAAATTGGTAACATTTCAGTTACTTTATGCTTATACCGGGGGTCTAGTAGCGTGGACACCCAGTACAGGTCTTTCTCCTTAAGCTTTTTTATACGAGGGTCCCTCAACAGGCACGACAGCATGAAAGACCCCATTTGCACAAGGTTGGATGCCGAGCTAATCATGTCCCGCTCCTCATCCTCACTGATGTCACTGAAGGTATCTTCTTCCCCCCAGCCACGTACAACACCACGGGTACCAGATAGGTGACAACAACGAGCACCCTGGGATGCCTGTTGTGCTTGGTCTTCCTCCTCCTCCTCCTCCTCAAAGCCACATTCCTCCTCTGACTCCTCTTCCTCACAATCCTCTTCCTGCGTTGCCGCTGTTCCAGCAAGCGATGCTGATAAGGCTGATTCTGGTGGTGATGGAGACCACAACTCTTCCTCTTCACGCTCATCTACGGCCTGATCCAGCACTCTTCGCAGGGCACGCTCCAGGAAGAAAACAAATGGTATGATGTCGCTGATGGTGCCTTCGGTGCGACTGACAAGGTTTGTCACCTCCTCAAAAGGACGCATGAACCTACAGGCATTGCGCATGAGCATCCAGTAACGTGGAAAAAAAATCCCCAGCTCCCCAGAGGCTGTCCTAGCACCCCGGTCATACAAATACTCGTTAACAGCTTTTTCTTGTTGGAGCAGGCAATCGAACATTAGGAGTGTTGAATTCCAATGTGTCGGGCTGTCGCAAATTAAGCGCCTCACTGGCAGGTTGTTTCGACGCTGGATATCGGACAAGTGCGCCATGGCCGTGTAGGAACGCGTGAAATGGCCACACACCTTCCTGGCCTGCTTCAGGACGTCCTGTAAGCCTGGGTACTTAAGCACAAAGCGTTGTACAATCAGATTACACACATGTGCCATGCACGGCACGTGTCAACTTGCCCATTTTCAATGCCGCCACCAAATTACTTCCATTGTCAGAAACAACCTTGCCAATCTCCAGTTGGTGCGGAGTCAGCCACTGATCCACCTGTGCGTTCAGGGCGGACAGGAGTGCTGGTGCGGTGTGACTCTCTGCTTTGAGGCAAGTCAACCCCAAGACGGCGTGACACTGCCGTATCCGGGATGTTGAATAGTACCTGGGGAGTTGGGGGGGTGCCATTGATGTGGAGCAAGACGCCGCAGCAGAAGAGCAATCAGCCAAGGAAGAGGTTATGGAAGAGGATGGAGTAGGAGGAGTAGAGGAGGTAGCAGCAGACCTGCCTGCAAGTCATGGCATTGTCACCAACTGTTCTGCAGAGCCACGCATTCCATGCTTGTCAGCCGCCAGCAGGTTTACCCAATGAGCAGTGTAGGTGATATACTTGCCCTGACCATGCTTTGCAGACCAACTATCAGTGGTCATATGGACCCTTGCCCCAAGGCTGTGTGCCAGACATGACATTACTTCCTTTCGCACAATCGAGTACAGGTTGGGGATTGCCTTTTGAGAAAAAAAATTTCTGCTGGGTACCTTCCACTGCGGTGTCCCAATAGATACAAATTTTTTGAACGCCTCAGACTCCACCAGCTTGTATGGTAAAAGCTGGCAGGACAAGCCTGCTGTCAGACGCCGGGCAAGGGGGTGGCTTTGGGACATTGGCTTCTTACGCTCAAACATTTCCTTGACAGACACCTGACTGTGGGCAGATGAGCAGGAACTGCTACGTAAGAGAGATTGAGTGGCGGATGGTTGAGAGGGGGCAAGGAGGACAGCAGTGGTTGATGTGGATGAAGATGCTGGAGCAGGAGGAGGATGGCGGCTTTGAGTTTGGGTGCTGCTTCTACTCATGTGTTCATCCCATCTGCGTTTGTAATGTGAGACCATGTGCCTTCGCAAAGCAGTTGTACCTAGGTGGGTATTGGACTTCCCACGACTCAGTTTCTTTTGGCACAGGTTGCAAATGGCATCGCTGTTGTCAGAGGCAGACACACAAAAAAAATGCCACACTGCTGAGCTCTGCGATGACGGCATTCTGGTGGTGGCAACAGCATGCGTTGATTGGCGTGCTGTCTGGCTGACCCCGGGGGCCGATGCATGCTGTCTGACTGTGCCACTATCCCCTTGCGATGACCTCCCCCTGCTTCCAACTCGTCTCCTCCTCTCTGTCTCCCCATCTGAACTTTCCCCCTCTTCTTCTTCTCTTCTAGCGGGCACCCACGTGACATCCACATCCGCTTCACTTGTATCTGACAAATCAACAAAGGAAGCAGCAGCGGATACAACATCATCATCACACCGTACGTCCATGTCTGTAATGCTGGCTGACTGAGACATATCACTGTTATCTACATCCTATGTCAATGATGGTTGCGCATCACTCATTTCTTCCAACTGATGTGTCAATAACTCCTCTGACAGATCAAGTGAAGCGGCTGTGGTGCTAGTGTTGATGGTGGCGGCAGGCGGGCGAGTGGCACTGGTCACTTGAGAGGTGCCCGAAGCTATGCTGGAGGTGGATGGTGCGTCAAGGTTACGAGCGGAAGCTGTAGCAGATTGGGTGTCCTGTGTTATAAAGTCAACTATTTCATCAGAACTTTTCGGGTTCATGGTACGTGCCCTAACACTGGGTATTATTCTATGGCCAAAGGGAATAACAGCACCACGACCACGACGGCCCCTGCGGGGTGGCCTGCCTCTGACTGTCATTTTTTGTTTTTTAATGTAGACTTACACTACTATTAAACAAAATATGAGTGGTGCCACTGGGCAAGTGGGCACAGTATACGCTGTGAGCCTGAAACAAAAAAGCAGACTGATGTTTCACAATCCAAAAAGTTTAGTTTTTTTAAATGTACACTTACACTACTATTAAAAAAGATATGAGTGTTGGCACTGGGCAAGTGGGCACAGTATACGCTGTGAGCCTGAAACAAAAAAGCAGACTGATGTTTCACAATCCAAAAAGTTTATTTTTTTTAAATGTACACTTACACTACTATTAAAGAAGAAGATATGAGTGGTAGCACTGAGGATGGAAGTAGGCACAGTATATGCTGGGAGCCTGACACACAGGCTGGCACTAGTGGCAGGCTGGCCTGGAAACTAAAATTAAAAAAACACTAGCAGACTGATGTAAAAGTTTTTTTTTTTTTAAAGTTACACTAATGTTACAACAGATATAAGTGGTGGCACTGGGGATGGAAGTAGGCACAGTATATGCTGGGAGCCTGACACACAGGCTGGCACTAGTGGCAGGCTGGCCTGGCAACTAAAATTAAATAACACTAGCAGACTGATGTAAAAAAAAAAATTATAAAAATTTACACTAATGTTACAACAGATATGAGTGGTGGCACAGAGCAATTAATCACAGTATATGCTGTGTGCCTGAGAGACCCAGGCCTGATGGAAAATGAAATTAGATTACACTAAGAAACTAATGTAAAAAAAAAAAAAAAATTAAATTGACAATAATGTTACACCACCAGATATGAGTGGTGGCACAGAGGAATTAATCACAGTATATGCTTGCTGTGGACCTGGCACACAGGCCTGATGGAAAATGAAATTAGATTAAACTTGCAATTAGCAAACTAATGTAAAAGTTTTGTTTTTTAAATTTAAAATAATGTTACACCAGATATGAGTGGTGGCACAGAGCAATTAATAACAGTATATGCTGTGTGCCTGAGAGACCCAGGCCTGATGGAAAATGAAATTAGATTACACTAACAAACTAATGTAAATTAGTTTTTCTTTAAATTTACAATAATGTTACGTTACACCACCAGACATGAGTGGTGGCACAGAGGAATTAATCACAGTATATGCTTGCTGTGGGACTGGCACACAGGCCTGATGGAAAATGAAATTAGATTAAACTTGCAATTAGCAAACTAATGTAAAAGTTTTGTTTTTTAAATTTAAAATAATGTTACACCAGATATGAGTGGTGGCACAGAGCAATTAATAACAGTATATGCTGTGTGCCTGAGAGACCCAGGCCTGATGGAAAATGAAATTAGATTACACTAACAAACTAATGTAAATTAGTTTTTTTTTTAAATTTACAATAATGTTCTGTTACACCACCAGATATGAGTGGTAGCACAGAGGAATTAATCACAGTATATGCTTGCTGTGTGACTGGCACACAGGCCTGATGGAAAATGAAATTAGATTAAACTTGCAATTAGCAAACTAATGTAAAAGTTTTTTTTTTTAATTTAAAATAATGTTACACCAGATATGAGTGGTGGCACAGAGCAATTAATAACAGTATATGCTGTGTGCCTGAGAGACCCAGGCCTGATGGAAAATGAAATTAGATTACACTTGCAATTAGCAAACTAATGTAAAAGTTTTTTTTTTTTTTGTTTGTTTTTTAAATTTACACTAATGTTAGACCACCAGATATGAGTGATGGCACCGAGGAATTAATCACAGTATATGCTGTGTGCCTGGCACACAGGCCTAATGGAAAATGAAATTAGATTAAACTTGCAATTAGCAAACTAATGTAAAAGTTTTTTTTTTTTTTAAATTTACACTAATGTTAGACCACCAGATATGAGTGGTGGCACAGAGGAATTAATCACAGTATATGTTGTGTGCCTGGCACACAGGCCTGATGGAAAAGGAAATTAGATTAAACTTGCAATTAGCAAACTAATGTAAAAGTTTTTTTTTTTTTTTTTTTAAATTTACACTAATGTTAGACCACCAGATATGAGTGGTGGCACAGAGGAATTAATCACAGTATATGCTGTGTGCCTGGCACACAGGCCTGATGGAAAATGAAATTAGATTAAACTTGCAATTAGCAAACTAATGTAAAAGTTTTTTTTTTTTAAATTTAAAATAATGTTACACCACCAGATATGAGTGGTGGCAGTGAGCAAGTTGGCACAATATATGCTGTGAGGCTCACACACAGGCTGGTGGCAGGCAGGCAAATGCAAAAAAAAAAAAACGACTGGAGTTCTAGCCCTATGCAAAAAAAAAAAAGCCAGATGTAGCCCTAAAAAGGGCTTTTTGGGGTGCTGTCCTTACAGCAGAGATCAGATGAGTCCTTCAGGACTGTAGTGGAGACTAAATACACTAGCGTAGCTATCAATTTCCCTATAAAATCAGGAGCTGCAACACTAAACCTCCTCTCTCTTCAAAAGCTGCATCACAATGATTCTAAAATGGCTGCTGCCCGGGACCTGGGAGGGTCTGGAAGGGAGTGTCTGCTGCTGATTGGCTGTAATGTGTCTGCAGACTGTGAGATACAGGGTCAAAGTTTACTCAATGATGACGAATAGGGAGCGGATCGAACATCGCATATGTTCGCCAGCGGCGGCGAACGCGAACAATCTATGTTCGCCGGGAACTGTTCTCCGGTGAACAATTCGGGACATCACTATTAATAAGATTATGCAGGTGGCGATGATGTCGGGGCGGCAGATTAGGGGTTATTAAGTGTAAGATTAGGGGTGTTTAGGGTTCATGTTAGGGTGTTAGGTGTAGACATAATTTTTATTTCCCCATAGGAATCAATGGGGCTGCGTTAGAAGCTGAACGCTGCTATTTTGCATTGTTTAGCCAGCTCACCGCTACTGTAAGCAGCGCTGGTATTACAGTGAGATGTGGAGCTAAATTTTGCTCAACGCTCACTTTTCTGCGGCTAACGCAGCCTTTCAGAAAACTTGAAATACCAGCGCTGTCTTAAGTGAGCGGTAAGAAAAAAAAGAAGCTCTGCAGCTCTTACCGACAAAAACTCGTAATCTAGGCGAATGTTTATAAATATTTTGTCAACTAAGTGGCCACAGTGTTACTCAGATCCTTTTTTAGGGCATAATAACAGGTGTTCTTGGGTCAAAATATAAACAACTTGTTGGGGCAAAATAAAAGCCTTCTTGGGGCTAAATAAAAAGTGTATTGTGTAACTTTGAACGGGACATGTGCCTTGCACCATATATCTTGTTTTTTTAGGGGCACAGAAAATAAGTAATAGTAATAAGATACTCACATGCCAGAAGAAATGTTATTATAGAGTTTTTTAGATCCTTTGCCTTCTGCTTAAATCTGAAAATCTTTTCAGGTAGTCACGCTGGGTCCTTTTTAATCTGGACACACTTTGGACCCTACAAGTCATTTCTGACAAGATCACGTTTCTTTGGTCTTGCATGACTCTGTAGACACCACCAATTTTTTGGGGGAAATATTTCTTCATGAAAGCAGTAATTAGAATTTACTCTCCCAAAGTAAATCTTGGCTTCCTTGTTAAAGGCATTTTCTACTCTTCTCCAAAAATAGGAATACATGCGCTTTTATTGGCACATTCATTTTTTTCCTTTTTTTTCCCCTCAAAAATTTAGATATTTAACATACTTTTAAAAATGTGTGGATACTTTGAATATATATTTGGCATCATTGCTGTTAATATTAATGATAATTAAGGCTTGTTATAATAATTTTTCATAGAGGTTTTTTTTTTCCAATTAAATATGTTTAAAAACCCAAAATGTGAGGGGGGCGGAGCCAGCCATCGCACAGTATGGCTGCAAAAAGCTAGAGCTCCGTGATACCGGACGCTTCCAAGCAACATCTTTCCCATTACAAAGGTGTTAGCCGAATTCCAGTAACAGATATCTACACCGGAACTCACCCGGAGCACAATGATCATACCCTGAGTGAGCTAACTTAACGGAAAGCTGCGCAACGCAGTAAGAGTAAGAGGACAGCACATCAACTTCGGCCTAGCTCTGCGACACGCCACAAGCCTGCACAGATGCAGTAAAAATATGACGACACCGGCGAAGGAAAAAGCCGAAGGTATGAAAACTTCAACACAAGCCTAAACACAATGGCATAACACCCACCCCTCATAGAAACACACTAGATCCTAAGGGCCATGACATCGCCTTACAGAACAAAAGCACATTAGCACCCTGCTCAAGCCTAACATATTGCCACGTGGGAAGAAACTTTAGACAACGCCTAATCTTACGCCACTGCTCCCTCCATCCCTGGTAATGCAACTTTACAAAATGTGCACTTATTGAGGAGAAGCACACTCGCCCAGTATACCGCAGCCCGTAGGGCACTAGACACCTTGCTATAGCGGAGCACCGCCATTATCACACGCGAGCAGGCCTGGGCCTATAACGCTGCATCACCGCACGCAGCACAACATTCAGACACCAGACAACACGCTGAGCTGCTCCTAGAGAAAACCACCCATCCCCTGAACAACATATAAAAATGACATCCAAAAGGATATCTAAGTCAGACAAGCCAGCGAAAACCCAGTCAGCTGCAACAACTAAACTCAACTTTTTCAAAGTACTGGAAACACCGGATCCAGAATCTCCCACATCACAAGATTCAGATGACATGCCACCAGCTACTAGACCTAACGCTCAAAGCACCCTATCAGAAGAACCCCTTACAAGAGCGGACATTGACAATCTCCCTACTAAGGCAGACTTTGCAACTTTAATCTCACAAGTGGGTAAAATGATAAAAGATGGCCTCAGGGAGGTCAAAAAAGAACTATCAGAGTTAGGAGAAAGAGTTGTACACCTCGAGGAGGACATTGACCAAATTTACAATAATACTGACATTCAAAACAGATCTTTTGAATCCCATGACACTCTAATTCAACAAATGCAAATGCAATTAGAAGATCTGGACAACCGAGGCCGTCGCAATAATATCAGAGTGAGAGGTGTAACAGAGAAAATTGTGCCCAACCAAATTACACAACATCTGCAAGGACTTTTCAAATTTCTGTTAAGAGATGAAGAATTGCCAGACATGCCCATAGAAAGAGCCCACAGGGCACTGAGACCGAAGCCGCAAGATAACAAACCTCCTAGAGACATTGTCTTAAAAATGCAGGCATTCACAGACAAAGAGAAAATCATGGAAGCCTCCAGGAAACTACGCCAGATCACATACGAAGGGGATAATATTCAAATCTACGCAGATCTAAGTAGCATCACCCTTAACAGAAGGCGAGAAGCCAGATACCTAACCCTACATCTACAAAACCTGAAGATTCCCTACAGATGGGGCTTTCCTTTTTGCATCAAAGTTCTGCAAGGTACGAACATAGCAATATACAAATCACCTGACGACCTAGAAGAGTTCTGTAGCAAACTGAATATCCCACAACCCTCACCACAGCTTCTGGGAAGACCAGCACCTGAGAAACCAACAACCTCTTCCAGCATGCCGAAACCCCAAAGGCCGACATGGAACAGAATAAACAGGAAAAGGACACAACCATCCAGCAGCCAATTCAACCCAGAAACTGATCCTACATGAACATGCATAGCCACTGTTGCCTGTGGTAACTTGTATTACTCTTAATAATTGCTTGCCTTGCAGATATACCAACTCCAAGACTTTCCTCAGATACAGGTATAAGAACTTGACTCAGAATGTCTGCAGGTAAAGCAAGTGAGTGAGTACACCTAACTTTAATGTTGTTTAGAAATTCGAAGCCATTAAAAATAATTGAAACACCTTGTTTAACAATATAGGAAGTGATCTATACTCTCATGTTCATAAAATGTTGTGAACAGGGTAGTATACCCTTAAACACCTGGTATTGTGTATGTATATATGCAATTGTTGTATATAAGTTATATGTTATGAAGTTTATTAATGTTTGTTATACTGGAACTGGAAATTTGATTCTAATAACTGCTATGTCTGAGTTGGCTTGGCAAGTGACACTTACTGACGACCAGAACCCATTGAGTGTATCACAGCACATACACCCCTTTACCACTAAACAGCTCAGCAGACAGCTAAAACCCAAACACATACTCTAATGAGTGCACCACAAATCAAGATCATGACACAAAACACAAAGGGCCTAAACTCTCCCACAAAAAGATCTTTAGCTCTCAATTGGTTTTCTAAATCTAAAAATGAAATTATCTTCTTGCAAGAAACACATTTTAGACACAAAGAGGAACCGAAGTTCCATTCTAAAAACTTCCCAACCGGATACTTTTGTTCGCACACACAGAAAAAGATAAACGGTGTGGGAATCCTATTTCATAAATCCATGCATCTCCACAATGTTACCACTCACACTGACCCAGAAGGCAGATACTTGATATTGGTTGGAGACCTTTTCAACAAACCAATTACGCTAGCGAACATATATGCACCCAACACCGGCCAAGCGAAATTCTTCAAAAAAGTCACAGGGAAAATATTAGAACTAGCAAAAGGAACTACCATTATAGCAGGAGACTTTAATATAGCACTCAACCCCAGACTAGACTGTTCAATGACCAAAAGCTCCCAGACCATAAACACTATCAAAACAGTCACACAAAGCCTGAAATCCCTATCTCTTCTAGACGTCTGGAGAGTCCACCACCCGACACAGAAAACCTACACCTTCTACTCGAACCCCAAGAAATCTTACTCCAGATTAGATTACATTTGCATTGACCAATTAGGGCTGACACTTACTAGGGATTCAGACATCATCCCAACCCCATGGTCGGACCACTCGTCAGTATCACTGACCCTTGACTGGCCTGACAAGCCCATCACAGATTTTAATTGGAGGTTAGACGATACTCTACTTCTACAGCCTCAAATCAAAAAGAAAATAGACAAAACACTTACTGAATTCTTTCACTTCAACAAACCCCCTCAATCCCACCCAATAACGATCTGGGAAGCACATAAAGCGGTAGTTAGGGGAGAACTTATTAAACAGAAAGCCATTCTCAAAAAAAAATACAACTCAGAATACAAACAATTACTGGACCAACTTAAAGTGGCAGAACTTAATCACATGCACAACCCCGAATCGAATGACACCCTTACTACTCTTACTAAGATAAGACACAACCTGAATAACTTACTAGCGACTGAAGTACATAGAAAAGCTTACTACCTAAAGAAACTCTATTTTGTTGAGAGTAACAGAGCAGGGCCCATACTAGCCAAAGCACTGAAACGGAAAAGCTACGCCAACTATATAAATAAAATTCAAGACAGTACAAACAAAGAAACATATGACTGCAAAGGCATAGCAGACACTTTTAGCAGATATTATAGTCTTCTCTACAACATCCCCACAGATGATAGCATCCATAAGAAGACCCTTATAGATAAATACCTAGAAGAAGCAAATCTACCTAAATTAGACGAACCACTTAGATCAGCCCTAGATGACCCCTTCTCGGAGCAGGAAGTAGCTAAAGCTATCAATAGCCTACCTACTCATAAGAGCCCTGGCCCAGATGGACTGACGAACGCCTATTATAAACATTTTAAGCAAATACTAACCCCCCACTTAACAAATTTATTTAACTCCCTAGAAGATGATTCCCCCGTATCCCCACAACTACTCGAAGCACATATCACCGTCATACACAAAGAGGGCAAACCGATAACAGAGCCCAGCAGCTACCGACCAATCTCATTGTTAAACAGCGATATAAAAATTTATGCAAAAATTCTAGCACTAAGAATCAACTCGGTCCTACCTGACTTAATCCACTTAGACCAGGCTGGGTTCATCCCATTCAGAGAAACAAGAGACAACACTATTAGAACTACCCAACTTATAGACTTTGCCAACACTCATAAAATCCCTATGATCACAGTAGCCACAGACGCAGAGAAGGCCTTCGATAGGGTGGCCTGGCCATTCCTTCGAAGTGCACTTCACAGTTATGGATTTGGAGATGGAATAATAGGTAAAATCTTCCAACTATATTCAGCTCCTTCAGCAAAAGTCAAGGTAAACGGAGTACTATCCCACCCATTCAAAATTGCAAATGGAACAAGACAGGGCTGCCCACTCTCCCCACTCCTATTTGTGCTTACCATGGAAGCTTTAGC
The DNA here is from genome assembly GCF_027579735.1 of Bombina bombina. Taxonomy (NCBI): domain Eukaryota; kingdom Metazoa; phylum Chordata; class Amphibia; order Anura; family Bombinatoridae; genus Bombina; species Bombina bombina. The sequence goes on along the minus strand of NC_069502.1, from coordinate 433,945,897 downwards.
GGCTCATATTCGAGCTAACCCAAACATAAAGGGAGTACATATTGGCCCAAATCAATACAAAATCTCAATGTTCGCCGATGACATTCTCCTCACATTGACTTCCCCCACAAGCTCATTAACAGCCCTAATGGAGGAATTTGACACCTTCAGCCACCTATCCAATTTCTTAATCAATAAACAGAAATCAGAGATCCTAAACATCTCCCTTCCCCAAAGAGAACTACAACACATTAAGAATATCTGCCCATATAAAGTAAAGAACTCCCAACTAAAATACTTGGGGGTCCAGCTGACCCCAAAAATCTCACAACTATTTGACGCCAACTACAAAACTTTACTAACCGCTACCCAACACACCCTAAAAACTTGGAGTGACAAACCCCTATCTTGGTGGGGGAGAATACAGGCCATAAAAATGACGATTCTCCCAAGAATAATTTATATTTTTCAAACCATACCCATATCCCTCCCAAAGCACTACATCCAACAGCTCCAAAGGAGCATCAACATGTTCATTTGGGGAAAACAAAAGCCTCGTGTAAACGCGACCACATTACACAGACCAACCAGAGGGGGGGGACTAGGGGTACCGAAGTTAGAAATGTATTACCACTCAGTGACCCTGCAACGCATCCTTGATTGGCATAGCAAAAGTAAAGCTAAAGCATGGATTTCCCTAGACTCTCAAATATTAAAAGCGCCCAAACCCGGCTCAGTGTGCTGGATTCCCAAAACCTTAAGACCTGTTGTTTGCCAGACCTCCCCAACCTTTAGACACATTTTTGATACTTGGGACTACCTAGTACGAAAATATCCAAAACTATCCTCACAACACTCTCCCCTAACACCAATATCACAGAACATGGAACTCTCCGGAGGGTATGAACCCCTAAGGAACACTAAAGCTACTTGGGAATTACAGGACTCTGTCCCCATAATAACACTTTTAGATAAACGATCACTTAAACCCAGAAATAGCTTGACAGATGTGCTGGGGGGAGCTTTCTCCTCATGGTTAAAATACTCCCAACTCAACAACTTTATATGCAATAATCAAGCTAGGGAGAACTTACTAAGGGCGCCCACTCCCTTTGAACAATGCTGCCTGTCAACAATTCCCACCAGAGGCACTTTATCACTTGCAAAAAAAATGCTAGAAAATGTAGAACTAACCCCCCTCCCACCTTATACTGCTCACTGGCAACAAGACCTAAAAATAGAGCTAGATGAAAAAGACTGGAGGAAAATTTTTAACAACACACGAAAGTCATCAACCTCCACCAGATTTATAGAACTCAACTTTAAAATACTAACACGGTGGTATTTAACACCACATAGACTACATAGAATCTACCCCTCATCTTCAGCAACATGCTGGAGAGGATGCGGGAACCAGGAACAATGGCACATATATGGTGGCATTGTAACAAGATAACACCTTATTGGAAGTCAATAGAACTTCACCTAAAAAACATCTTAGGTAATGAATTTACATTACCCCCCACACTAGCCCTGTTTAACTTAAGACCAGGGATCCCATGCAAGATACGATCGACACTGTTGACAATATGCCTAAACAGTGCGAAAGCCTTAATAGCACAAAATTGGAAATCCCTCTCTGTCCCATCTAGCCAACAATGGCTATCAAAAGTAACAGAAACCATACAACTAGAACAGTATGGATATTACAGACGCAACCAACTTGATCTATTCCTCGATGTCAAGTTTTATTGGGAGACACTCCTACACACCCTTAACGCTCAATAACCCCCCCCCCCAAAAAACAATGTGACACCTCCGACTAACACTAGGACCTAACATTAAGGTAAAACAGACATGCAGACCACTACCAAGACGCCAACTAAACTCCATATCCACAAAGACAAGACGAAGACTGACCACCTTATAGTCACAAAAGCCAGTCTCCAGTTGTTACCTTTATATTCATGTTATAGTTTGACAAGTTATATTTATGCTTTTTGCCGAAACCAACTATACGGTTTCCCTCCCATTACTCCACAGTCCACATAAGAACTCTGCTCACCCAGTCTCAAAACGAGATTGCACAGGATACTAACTGAATGGACTGGAAAATACACACCTGTTGTACCTTTGTACGATATACTTTATACACTTTGTGGAAACCCTCTGTACTATTGTATTATCTATATGGAAAATTAATAAAAATCATTAAAAAAAAAAAAAAAACCCAAAATGTATTTGTGTAAGACACAGTACTAAAGAGAAAAGGATGCTCTTCTCCTCCACTGTAAAAGGATGCTCTTCTCTTCCACTGTATATGCAAATATGAAATTCTTATTTTTTAACAATTCTTAAAGGGATAGCTTAGTTGATTTTATAGTGTAATGATTTGAATGATGCAAATTAGATAATAAAAGTAACTAGCATTCTTGTATAAAATTATATTTTATATCGAAATGATGAATGAAAAAATGTGGGTTTAAAGGGACAGTCTTTTCAAAATTAAACTTTCATGATCCATATAGGGAATACAATTTTAATCTACTATGCAATTAACTTTTTACCATCAAATTTGCTTGGTTCCCTGGGTGTAATTTTTTAAAAGCTAAACATAGGTGGGCTTAAAATGATTTCTATTTTGATGAAAACAGTCTCATAGCTTAGAGCATGTTTAATTTTTTTTTGTTACACATTACTAGTTCATGTATATCGTATAGCTAACAATGTGCTCACTATGGTGGAGTTATTTAAGAGTCTGTACTGATTGGATAAACTGCTTGTCTGTCAAAAGCACTGAGATAATCACAGCGTTAATAAATATATAAATTAAAGGGATAGTGTAGTTAAAAAATAAATTCTCATGATTTGGATAGAGCAATCGATTGTAATTCATTTTCCAATTTCAATACTATTATAATTTTTTTTTTAAATTATTTTAGTATGTTTATTTAATAATTATTGGAGGGGCAAGTCCATTTTTTTAGGACATGTGTAGCAATAGCTGATTGAATGGCTAATTGTTGACACCAATCATCAAGAGCTAGCCAAGTTCTTAACAATAAATGTGCCATCAAATTCATAATTAGAGTAAATTAGAAAGTTACTTAAAATAACATGCTCAATCTGATTCTTGAAAGGTTATTTTTGACTAGACTATCCCTTTAACTTAAATCTTTTGGTTATGTAACACTATTAATCATTTCAAATGTTTTGTAGATTAAAGTGGAACACCAATTAGCTTACAAGTATACTGTCCCTTACAAATGTAACCATGATGCTTTTTTAAAAAATATATAAATAAAAAATAAAGAACTATATATTCAACCAACTATTTAAAAAAAACAATTAAATCAATATTCATTAAACTGGATTCCTTCTTATTTCTTCAGTTGACACCGCGTTAGATTCCTTAAAAAAAAATATTAATATTTTTAAAATGGAAATGCACAGAATAATTATAAAACATATTTGCCTAGATTTAGAGTTCTGCGTTAGCCGTCAAAAGCAGCATTAAGGGCTCCTAACGCTGCTTTTTACCGCCCGCTGGTATTTAGAGTCAGTCAGGAAAGGGTCTAACACTCACTTTCCAGCCGCGACTTTTCCATACCGCAGATCCCCTTATGCCAATTGAGTATCCTATCTTTTCAATGGGATCTTCCTAACGCCGGTATTTAGAGTCTTGGCTGAAGCGAGCGTTAGAACTCTAACAACAAAACTCCAGCCGCAGAAAAAAGTCAGGAGTTAAGAGCTTTATGGGCTAACGCCGGTTTATAAAGCTCTTAACTACTGTGCTCTAAAGTACACTAACACCCATAAACTACCTATGTACCCCTAAACCGAGGCCCCCCCCACATCGCTGCCATTATAATAAATATTTTTAACCCCTAATCTGCCGACCGCACACCACCGCCACCTACATTATCCCTATGAACCCCTAATCTGCTGCCCCTAACATCGCTGACACCTACATTATATTTATTAACCCCTAATCTGACCCCCCAACGTCGCTGCTACCTTACCTACACTTATTAAGCCCTAATCTGCCGACCAGACCTCGCCGCCACTATAATAAATGTATTAACCCCTAAACCGCCGCACTTCCGCCTCAAAAACCCTATAATAAATAGTATTAACCCCTAATCTGCTTTCCCTAACATCTTTGACACCTAACTTCAAGTATTAACCCCTAATCTGCCTACCGGACCTCACCGCTACTCTAATAAATGTATTAACCCCTAAAGCTAAGTCTAACCCTAACACTAACACCCCCCTAAGTTAAATATAATTTTTATCTAACAAAATAAATTAAATATTATTAAATAAATTATTCCTATTTAAAGCTAAATACTTACCTGTAAAATAAATCCTAATATAGCTACAATATAACGAATAATTATATTGTAGCTATTTTAGGATTTATATTTATTTTACAGGCAACTTTGTATTTATTTTAACTAGGTACAATAGCTATTAAATAGTTATTAACTATGTAATAGCTACCTAGTTAAAATAATAACAAAATTACCTGTAAAATAAATCCTAACTTAAGTTACAATTAAACCTAGCACTACACTATCAATAAATAAATGAACTAAACTACCTACAATTACCTACAATTAAATCAACTAAACTAAATTACAAAATAAAAACAAACACTAAATTACAAAAAATAAAAAAAGATTACAAGAATTTTAAACTAATTACACCTAATCTAAGCCCCCTAATAAAATAAAAAAGCCATTCCAAAATAAAAAGTTTTACCCTCTGGAGGACCTCTTCTGGATGGATCAGTGATACCCGGCTGGGTGAATACAAGGTAGGGAGATCTTCAGGGGGGTAGTGTTAGGTTTATTTAAGGGGGGTTTGGGTTAGATTAGGGGTATGTGGGTGGTCGGTTGTAATGTTGGGGGGGGTATTGTATGGTTTTTTTTACAGGGAAAAGAGCTGATTTCTTTGGGGCATGCCCCGCAAAAAGCTCTTTTAAGGGCTGGTAAGGTAATAGAGCTGTTAACTTTTTATTTTAGAATAGGGTAGGGCATTTTTTTATTTTGGGGGGCTTTGTTATTTTTTTAGGGGGCTTAGAGTAGGTGTAATTAGTTTAAAATTCTTGTAATCTTTTTTTATTTTTTGTAATTTAGTGTTTGTTTGTTTTTTGTAATTTAGTTTAGTTGATTTAATTGTAGGCAATTGTAGGTAGTTTAGTTAATTTATTTATTGATAGTGTAGTGTTAGGTTTAATTGTAACTTAGGTTAGGATTTATTTTACAGGTAATTTTGTTATTATTTTAACTAGGTAGCTATTAAATAGTTAATAACTATTTAATAGCTATTGTACCTAGTTAAAATAAATACAAAGTTGTCTGTAAAATAAATATAAATCCTAAAATAGCTACAATATAATTATTCGTTATATAGTAGCTATATTAGGATTTATTTTACAGGTAAGTATTTAGCTTTAAATAGGAATAATTTATTTAATAAGATTTAATTTATTTTGTTAGATAAAAATTATATTTAACTTAGGGGGGTGTTAGTGTTAGGGTTAGACTTAGCTTTAGGGGTTAATACATTTATTAGAGTAGCGGCGAGGTCCGGTCAGCAGATTAGGGGTTAATACTTGAAGTTAGGTGTCAAAGATGTTAGGGAGGGCAGATTAGGGGTTAATACTATTTATTATAGGGTTTTTGAGGCGGGAGTGCGGCGGTTTAGGGGTTAATACATTTATTATAGTGGCGGCGAGGTCCGATCGGCAGATTAGGGGTTAATAAGTGTAGGTAAGGTAGCGGCGACATTGGGGGGGCAGATTAGGGGTTAATAAATATTATGTAGGTGTCAGCGATGTTGTGGGCAGCAGATTAGGGGTACATAGGGATAATGTAGGTTGCGGCGGTGTCTGGAGCGGAAGATTAGGGGTTAATAATAAAATGCAGGTGTCAGCGATAGCGGAGGTGGCAGATTAGGGGTTAATAAGTGTAAGCTTAGGGGTGTTTAGACTCGGGGGTCATGTTAGGGTGTTAGGTGCAGACATAGGAAACAATGGGGCTGCGTTAGGAGCTGAACGCTGCTTTTTTGCAGGTGTTAGGTTTTTTTGCAGCTCAAACTGCCCCATTGTTTCCTATGGGGGAACCGTGCACAAGCACATTTTTCCAGCTGGCCGCTACCGTAAGCAACGCTGGTATTTAGAGTTGAAGTGGCGGTAAATATGCCTCTACACTCCCTTTTTGGAGCCTAACGCAGCCCTTTAGAGAACTCTAAATACCAGCGTTATTTAAAAGGTGAGGGGGAAAAAAACACGCGTAGCTAACGCACCCCTTTGGCCGCAAAACTCTAAATCTAGCCGATTGTTTTTGAGAAATATAAAATATACTAACATGAGAAATATAGAGCAACCAGGTTATTTCGAACTTCAACACCACCAGCAGTGGAATCTCTTGAAGCCTCAAGATCTTCATTATCATCATTCTCACTGTGAACAGTGACATCCCCATCTCCATCTTGCAGAGCAATGTTTTGCAAAATATAGGACACCAAAATTATATCGGAGACCTTACACGGAGCATATTGTAGAATTCCACCTGATCTATCTAGACACCGAAATCTAGTTTTTAATAACCCGAATGTCCTTTTAATAAATGAGCGAGTGCTCCGATGAACATCATTATAGTTTTTCTCGCCATCATTTCTTGGATTGGTAAATGGCGTCATGAGCTAGTGACGACAAGGATATCCACTGTCTCCTAAAAAATAAATAAACTATAAATACATTGGAAAACATGTCCAATAAAAGGAAAAAAAAACATGAACATTAAATGTAAAATTGACTATCAAAGATAGGAATAAGAAACATAATTACCTTACAGCCATCCATCAGGCATTTATGCTAATTCAAACATCCGATAAAGCGCAGACTGCTGAAGTATATAATAGTCATGGCATGACCCAGGAAAATTTGATCTGACACTCATAATTGTAAGCTTAGCATCACAAACCATTTGAATGAATGGTTATGCTTGCAATTCCTAAACTGTTCCTTTTTATGTTGCGGAGTTCTTATTTGGATGTGGGTGCAATCAATAGCCCCTAAGACATTGGGCATACCAGCAACTTTAAAAAAAATTACTTTTCAAGCTTTGCTAACCTTCAGAATTATTGGGAAAATGAATAAATAATTTTAAATGCTTCAAAATAGCTCTGAGCGCATGTGTGAGATGCCTTGAAAAAGAAGGCTGACTAAGGCCCACAACGATACTGCTGGCGGATTGAAAAGACCCAGTAGCCAGGAAATGTATGACAGCCAATAACTTTATCATGCCAGGAAGAGCATGAGTCCTTCCTGTATTTGGGTCAATATCAGCTTTAACCAGATTATATACATTAATTAAGGACTGCCTATTCAGTCGGAATCTTTGTTTTACTTCATGGTCTGATAGAGCTTCCCAACCAATTCTTAACCGAAAATTTCTTGGAACCCTTCTTTTTACTTGTTCCACAACTAGATCTTGCTCTGCGACCTGTTGTGGTCGATTTCTGTTTCGGGACACAGCTAACACAACAAGGAAAAGGAAATTTCTATTTCAACTGGTAACAACAAAAATCAACTACTCGCACTCTTCCACTAACTCGCAACCTAAAAATTGGTGAATTTAGAAACAGTGAATAGGACATGCAACACTTTTGATAAATATATGATAATTGTGAATAAAAAAGGGCATCTATGAAATGTGTATAGGTTTAATACAAGAATTAGGCATTTCCAGACAACTTATTCGCATATATTGAAAACTTGCAAATGAACATAATTTTGTTCGCATATATGAGAAGTTGTGACTTTTCTGGTGCATCAACTTTGATAAATATGGAGATATCAATTGTAACGTTTCTTTTGGCGAAAAATATGAGAATTTTAATATTCGGAGCTTTATAGAAAGTGTATACAATTTTAATAAAGTTTCTAATTTACTTTTATTATCTAATATGCTTCATTGTCTTGCAGCATCGAACATAACATTTCTGTGTTTTCAGACTCCCATTGATTTCTATGACTTTTGCGGCCTTAAGGGTGGTGGTTTGAACGATAGGTACGCTGTGTCAGAATAGACGCAAGCGTACCTGTTGAGTGTTTGATTAATTGGCAAGAGGGTCAAATAGATTCGAATGTGACGGCAGATGATCAGTGTTCCGCTCGAATAACACTAGCATCGGATTGATATTGCGGGAGCATATATTACGCCACACATTTCAACACTTGGCGATCTTGACGCTTTGTTAACTACGGCAGATCAATTTTGCGTCTTATTTGATGCAGAATTACAGCGTATTATCAGTTAAAGCATTGATAAATCGGCTCCTGTGTCTTGAAAATAAGATGAAAAATAAAATATTGAAATTTAAATTTAAATTAAATCATAATTTATTATTTATTTATTAGTTGTATAATTTAATAAAGTTTATGCTTCATTTTTAAATATACATAAAAAAATACTTAAAAATCATAAAAACAAGAGCTTTCTTGTCCGTTTAAATTACAATTTGTTTCTGGCATGCAATCTAGATCAGGTGAAAGAATTTTGATCACAAATCAGAATAACTGTGAAGTTTAAATTGTAAATGTCTTTGTTAAGAGCAGACAGCACGTTGTTCTGTGGAATGTTTGATATAAAACTTTATAATTAATAAATAGTTCTGTAGAAATGTCTGCGATATCACAGTTATATAATGATTTCTCATACTTTTAAGTTGCTTTCAGACTCTGTTTCTTGTTTCGTTTCTTTCTTTTCCCTTCACTTCTATTTACAATTTGATCATTAATGTGTGAAGCTTTGTACTGTGCTAAGGGAGTGATGACAAAGCATATCAGATGCCTGAGGAAACTACAGCAGTTTTGTTTCTCACAAAGACAACTACTGAAACACAATCAGAAGCATTTAAAGCGACCTTAAACTGCAACACGAAAATGCACTAAAGTATTTTAGCACATTTTTTTTATGACACTGTTGCATATAACTAACGTATCAATCACATTGCTTTAGGAAAGCTTAGCAAATGAATTATCTATAAAATCTTCCAGGCTTTAATGGTGAATTTTATAGAAAAATTAATAGATATATTTTTTAAAGGGTTATTATAATTGGCCCCTATATGTTTAACCCCTGTAAGAGTCAGCTTTAGACCAGCAATGCACTAATGAGCCAAACACATTTGGTGAGCCAATAACAAAAGGCATATGTGAGTAGCCACCAATCACCCCCTAGCTCCCCAGTAGTGCACTGCTGCTCTAGATTTGACTTTAGAGTAGATCACTATCATTGTATGCAAGTAATTGTGCATTAATAAAAAGCTTCCTCGGAGTAACGCTTGACTCAAATCTGTCCTTCATTCCCCACATCCAATTGCTCTCTTCATCGTGCCGCAACCACCTACACAATATCTCCAAAATTTGTCCGTTTCTGAGTGCTGAAACTACTAAACAACTAATCCACTCCCTGGTAATTTCCCGACTTGACTACTGTAACAACTTACTAACTAGCCTCCCTCTCTCCCGCTTCTCCCCTACAATCCATCCTAAATGCATCTGCCAGGCTAATCCACCTCTCTCGAAGCTCTGTTTCTGCTGCACCTCTCTGTGAGTCCCTTCACTGGCTCCCCATTCACAGCAGAGTTAAATTCAAAATTCTCACCCTGACCTACAAATCCCTCACCAATGCTGCCCCACCCTACCTGTCCTCACTCATCAACAAATATACTCCAGCCCACCCCCTAAGATCCAACAATGACCTGCTTCTTGCATCCTCTACCATCACCTCCTCTCATGTTAGACTACAGGACTTCTCTTGTGCGGCACTTCCTCATGCTGTCAGACTTGCCCCTAACCTCTCCTCCTTTAAACGTTCCCTAAAGACCTTTCTTTTCAGGGAAGCTTATCACCCGACTCATTAACAAACTAACTTTACTTAACTAACAGTTGCCCTCATCTATCTCCTCAGTAATACCATTCTCACCTTTGCAGTCCCCACCTCCTGTTTCCCACCCTCCTACCCATCTAGATTATAAATTCCCACGGGAATAGGGCCCTAAATTCCCCCTGTATTTGTCTGTAAAATTTTGTCTTTTATTGTATTGTTTATCCATTGTACTGTTATCCTTGTAACCATGGGCAGCACTGCGGAATCTGTTGGCGCTTTATAAATAAAGAATAATAATAATATTATGCAGATACAATTGAAGTAAAACACTTTATGTTACATATGAATAAGTAATAAAAAATTAACTATACCTTCTTGATTTTCTTCTAAAGTATTTTCAATCTCAACCAGTTTCTTATTTCTAAATGTTTAATATTGGCATAGGTGGTGATCCCGAAGTTTGGTCACTTTGCACCTCCATATCCTTTAGAAATTTTGCATAACTATTATCTAATTTGTCTCTCCTGTCTGAGCAATAAAAAAGAAAAAAAAAAAGAAAAAGAAGAACAATAGGAGTTGTTTTTAAATATCCTTTCTTGGGGCATAATAACAGGCGTTCCAGGATACCTTCGTGGGGAACAACAATATAAAAGTGTCATGTGGCATTAACGCTATTAGGTTATTGCACAGTACATAATTGTAGCTTATTTTTTGTGAAAAATAATGTTTACAAATATTTTGTCAACTAAGTGGCCACAGTGTTTTTCGGATCCTTTCTTGGGGCACAATAACAGATGTTCTAGGATACCTTCTTGGGGCACAACAAGATAAAAGTGGCATGAATGCAATTGCGTTATTGCGCAGTAAATAATTATAGTATATAGTTCGTGAAAAATAATGTTTATAAATATTTTGTCAACTAAGTGGCCACAGTGTTTTTCGGATCCTTTCTTAGGGCATAATAACAGGCGTTCCTGGGATAAATTCTAAACAACTTGTTGGGGCAAAATAAAAACCTTCTTGGGGCTAAATAAAAAGTGTATTGTGTAACTTTGAAAGGGACATGTGCCTTGCATCATATATCTTGTTTCTTTAGGGGCACAGAAAATAAGTAATAGTAATAAGATACTTACATGCCCGAAGAAATTGTATTATAGAGTTTTTTAGATCGTTTTGCCTTCTGCTTAAATCTGAAAATCTTTTCAGGTAGTCACGCTGGGTACTTTTTAATCTGGACACACTTCGGACCCTACGGGTAATTTCTGACAAGATCACATTTCTTTGGTCTTGCATGACTCAGTAGACACCACCAATTTTTTGGGGGGAAATATTTCTTCATGAATGCAGTAATTAGAATTTACTCTCCCAAAGTGAATCTTGGCTTCCTTGTTAAGGGCATTTTCTACTCTGCTCCAAAAATAGGAATACATGCGCTTTTATTGGCACATTCATTTTTTTCCTTTTTTTTTTCCTTTAGACATTTAACATACTTTTAAAAATGTGTGGATACTTTGAATATATTTTGGCATCATTGCTGTTAATATTAAAGATAATTAAAGGGACACTGAACCCAGTTTTTTTCTTTCATGATTCAGATAGAGCATGCAAATTTAAGCAACTTTCTAATTTACTCCTATTATCAATTTTTCTTTGTTCTCTTGCTTTCTTTATTTGAAAAATAAGGCATCTAAGCTATTTTTTTGGTTCAGGACCATGGAAAGCACTTGTTTATTGGTGGGTGAATTTATTCACCAATCAGCAAGAACAACACAGTTTGTTCATCAAAAATGGGCCGGCATCTAAACTTACATTCTTGCATTTCAAATAAAGATACCAAGAGAATGAAGAAAATTTGATAATAGGAGTAAATTACAAAGTTGCTTAAAATGGCATGCTCTATCTGAATCACTAAAGAAAAAATTTGGGTTCAGTGTCCCTTTAAGGTTTATTTTAATAATTTTTTCATAGAGGGATTTTTTTTTTTTCAATTAAATATGTTTAAAAACCCAAAATGTTTTTGTGTAAGACACAGAACTAAAGAGAAAAGGATGCTCTTCTCTTCCACTGTATATGCAAATATGAAATTCTTATTTTTTTACAATTCTTAAAGGGATAGCTTAGTTGATTTTATAGTGTAATTATTTGAAGCCACCAATATACCATTACAAAAAGTATATCAAGAGAATGATGCAAATTAGATAATAAAAGTAACTAGCATTTTTGTATAAAATTATATTTTATATCGAAATGATGAATGAAAAAATGTGGGTTTAAAGGGACAGTCTTTTCAAAATCAAACTTTCATGATCCATATAGGGAATCAAATTTTAAACTACTATGCAATTAACTTTTAACATCAAATTTGCTTGGTTCCCTGGGCATTATTTTTTAAAAGCTAAACATAGGTAGGCTAAAAATGATTTCTGTTTTGATGAAAACAGTCTCATAGCTTAGAGCATGTTTAATTTATTTTTGTTACACATTACTAGTTCATGTATATCATATAGCTAACAATGTGCTAACTATGGTTTAGTTATTTAAGAGTCTGCACTGATTGGATAAACTGCTTGCCTGTCAAAAGCACTGAGATAATCCCAGCGTTAATAAATATATAAATTAAAGGGATAGTGTAGTTAAAAATAAATTCTCATGATTTCAATAGAGCAATCGATTGTAATAAATTTTCCAATTTCAATACTATTATAATGTTTTCAAAAATTATGTTAGTATGTTTATTTAATAATTATTGGAGGGGCCAGTCCATTTTTTCAGACATGTGTAGCAATTGCTGATTGAATGGCTTATTGTTGACACCAATCATCAAGAGCTAGCCAAGTTCTTAACAATAAATGTGCCATCAAATTGATAATTAGAGTAAATTAGAAAGTTACTTAAAATCACATGCTCAATCTGATTCTTAAAGGGTTATTTTTGACGAGACTATCCCTTTAACTTAAATCTTTTGGTTATGTAACACTATTAATCATTTCAAATGTTTTGTAGATTAAAGTGGAACACCAATTAGCCTACAAGTATACTGTCCCTTACAAATATAATCATGATGCTTTTTAAAATAAAAATATAAATAATAAATAAAGAACTATATATTAAACCAACTATTAAAAAAAACAATGAAATCAATATTCTTTAAACTGGATTCCTTCTTATTTCTTCAGTTGACACCGCGTTAGATTCCTTAAAAAAAAATATTAATATTTTTAAAATGGAAATGCACAGAATAATTATAAAACATATTGTTTTTGAGAAATATAAAATATACTAACATGAGAAATATAGAGCAACCAGGGTATTTCGACTTCAACACGACCAGCAGTGGAATCTCTTGAAGGATATCCACTGTCTCCTAAAAGGATATCCACTGTCTCCTAAAAAATAAATAAACTGTAAATACAGTACATTGGAAAACGTGTCCAATAAAAGAAAAAAAACATGAAAATTAAATGTAACATTGACTATTAATGAAAGGAATAAGAAACATACGGCTAGATTTGGAGTTTTGTCGGTAACGACCCGAAAAACTAACGCCGGCTTTTTTCTGGCCGCACCATAAAAATAACTCTGGTATTGAGAGTCCACAGAATGGCTGCGTTAGGCTCCAAAAAAGGAGCGTAGAGCATTTTTAACGCAGCTTCAACTCTTGATACCAGAGTTGCTTACGGACGCGGCCAGCCTCAAAAACGTGCTCGTGCACAATTCCCCCATAGGAAACAATGGAGCTGTTTGAGCTGAAAAAACCCAAACACCTGCAAAAAAGCCGCGTTCAGCTCCTAACGCAGCCCAATTGTTTGCTATGCGGTAACCCTTCCTACGTCTGCACTTAACACTCTAACATGTACCCCGAGTCTAAACACCCCTAACCTTACACTTATTAACCCCTAATCTGCCGCCCCCGCTATCGCTGACCCCTGCATATTATTATTAACCCCTAATCTGCCGCTCCGTAAACCGCCGCTACTTACATTATCCCTATGTACCCCTAATCTGCTTCCCTAACATCGCCGACCCCTATATTATATTTATTAACCCCTAATATGCCCCCTACAACGTCGCCTCCACCTGCCTACACTTATTAACCCCTAATCTGCCGACCGGACCTGAGCGCTACTATAATAAAGTTATTAACCCCTAATCCGCCTCACTAACCCTATAATAAATAGTATTAACCCCTAATCTGCCCTCCCTAACATCGCCGACACCTAACTTCAATTATTAACCCCTAATCTGCCGACTGGAGCTCACCGCTATTCTAATAAATGTATTAACCCCTAAAGCTAAGTCTAACCCTAACACTAACACCCCCCTAAGTTAAATATAATTTAAATCTAACGAAATAAATTAACTCTTATTAAATAAATTATTCCTATTTAAAGCTAAATACTTACCTGTAAAATAAATCCTAACATAGCTACAATATAAATTATAATTATATTATAGCTATTTTAGGATTAATATTTATTTTACAGGTAACTTTGTATTTATTTTAACCAGGTACAATAGCTATTAAATAGTTAAGAACTATTTAATAGCTAAAATAGTTAAAATAATTACAAATTTACCTGTAAAAGAAATCCTAACCTAAGTTACAATTAAACCTAACACTATACTATCAATAAATTAATTAAATGAACTACCTACAATTACCTACAATTAACCTAACACTACACTATCAATAAATTAATTAAATACAATTCCTACAAATAAATCCACCTTCCGGATTTAGATTGAGCTCGCAATCTATTGGCTGTTCCGATCAGCCAATAGAATGCGAGCTCAATCTGATTGGCTGATTGGATCAGCCAATCGGATTGAACTTGATTCTGATTGGCTGATTCCATCAGCCAATCAGAATATTCCTACCTTAATTCCGATTGGCTGATAGAATCCTATCAGCCAATCGGAATTCAAGGGACGCCATCTTGGATGACGTCCCTTAAAGGAACCGTCATTCGTCGTTAGTCCGTCGGGCCAGCAGGATGTTCCGCGTCGGAGGTCTGCAAGATGGATCCGGAAGAAAGAAGATTGAAGATGCCGTTGATAGAAGACTTCATCCGGATCATGGACCTCTTCAGCTCCCGCTTGGATGAAGACTTCATCCGGATCATGGACCTCTTCAGCTCCCGCTTGGATGAAGACTTCAGCCGGATCATGGACCTCTTCAGCCCCCCCGCTTGGGCTTGGATCAGGACATCGGAGGAGCTCTTCTGGACAGATCGTTGAACCCGGTGAGGTGAAGACAAGGTAGGAAGATCTTCAGGGGCTTAGTGTTAGGTTTATTTAAGGGGGGTTTGGGTTAGATTAGGGGTATGTGGGTGGTGGGTTGTAATGTTGGGGGGCTTGGGTATTGTATGTTTTTTTTTACAGGCTAAAGAGCTGAACTTCTTGGGGCATGCCCCGCAAAGGGCCCTGTTCAGGGCTGGTAAGGTAAAAGAGCTTTGAACTTTAGTTATTTAGAATAGGGTAGGGCATTTTTTTTATTTTGGGGGGCTTTGTTATTTTATTAGGGGGCTTAGAGTAGGTGTAATTAGTTTAAAATTGTTGTAATATTTTTCTTATGTTTGTAAATATTTTTTTATTTTTTGTAACTTAGTCCTTTTTTATTTTTTGTACTTTAGCAAGTTTATTTAATTGTATTTATTTGTAGGAATTGTATTTAATTAATTTATTGATAGTGTAGTGTTAGGTTAATTGTAGGTAATTGTAGGTAGTTTATTTAATTAATTTATTGATAGTATAGTGTTAGGTTTAATTGTAACTTAGGTTAGGATTTCTTTTACAGGTAAATTTGTAATTATTTTAACTATTTTAGCTATTAAATAGTTCTTAACTATTTAATAGCTATTGTACCTGGTTAAAATAAATACAAAGTTACCTGTAAAATAAATATTAATCCTAAAATAGCTATAATATAATTATAATTTATATTGTAGCTATATTAGGATTTATCTTACAGGTAAGTATTTAGCTTTAAATAGGAATAATTTATTTAATAAGAGTTAATTTATTTCATTAGATTAAAATTATATTTAATTTAGGGGGGTGTTAGTGTTAGGGTTAGACTTAGCTTTAGGGGTTAATACATTTATTGGAATAGCGGTGAGCTCCGGTCGGCAGATTAGGGGTTAATAATTGAAGTTAGGTGTCGGCGATGTTAGGGAGGGCAGATTAGGGGTTAATACTATTTATTATAGGGTTAGTGAGGCGGATTAGGGGTTAATAACTTTATTATAGTAGCGCTCAGGTCCGGTCGGCAGATTAGGGGTTAATAAGTGTAGGCAGGTGGAGGCGACGTTGAGGGGGGCAGATTAGGGGTTAATAAATATAATATAGGGGTCGGCGGTGTTAGGGGCAGCAGATTAGGGGTACATAAGGATAACGTAGGTGGCGGCGCTTTGCGGTCGGCAGATTAGGGGTTAATAAGTGTAGGTAGGTGGAGGCGACGTTGTGGGGGGCAGGTTAGGGGTTAATAAATATAATACAGGGGTCGGCGGTGTTAGGGGCAGCAGATTAGGGGTACATAAGGATAACGTAGGTGGCGGTCGGCAGATTAGGGGTTAAAAAAATTATTCGAGTGTCGGCGATGTGGGGGGACCTCGGTTTAGGGGTACATAGGTAGTTTATGGGTGTTAGTGTACTTTAGAGCACAGTAGTTAAGAGCTTTATAAACCGGCGTTAGCCCAGAAAGCTCTTAACTACTGACTTTTTTCCTGCGGCTGGAGTTTTGTCGTTAGATGTCTAACGCTCACTTCAGAAACGACTCTAAATACCGGAGTTAGAAAGATCCCATTGAAAAGATAGGATACGCAATTTACGTAAGGGGATCTGCGGTATGGAAAAGTCGCGGCTGAAAAGTGAGCGTTAGACCCTATTTTGAGTGACTCCAAATACTGGCGGTAGCCGTGAAAACCAGCGTTAGAGGCTCCTAACGCTGGTTTTCACGGCTAACGCCAAACTCTAAATCTAGGTCATAATTACCTTACAGCAATCCATTTATGCTGATTCAAACATCCGATAAAATTTGATCTGACACTCATAATTGTAAGCTTGGCATCACAAACCATTTGACCATTTAATGAATGGTTATGTTTGTGATTCATAAACTGTTCCTTTTTATGTTGCGGAGTTCTTAATTGGATGTGGGTGCAATCAATAGCCCCTAAGACATTGGGCATACCAGCAACTTTAAAAAAATTACTTTTCAAGCTTTGTTAACCTTCAGAATTATTGGGAAAATGAATTAAATCATTTTAAATGCTTCAAAATAGCTTTGAGCACATGTGTGAGATGCCTTGAAAAAGAAGGCTGACTAATGCCCACAACGATACTGCTGGCGGATTGAAAAGACCCAGTAGCCAGGAAATGTATAACAGCCAATAACTTTATCATGCCAGGAAGAGCATGAGTCCTTCCTGTCTTTGGGTCAATATCAGCTTTAACCAGATTATATAAATTAATTAAGGACTGCCTATTCAGTTGGAATCTTTGTTTTACTTCATGGTCGGATAGAGCTTACCAACCAATTCTTAACCGAAATTTTCTTGGAACCCTTCTTTTTACTTGTTCCGCAACTAGATCTTGCTCTGCGACCTTTTGTGGGCGATTTCTTTTTCGGGACACAGCTAAATCACCAAAAGGAAAAGTACATTTTCCATTTCAGCTGGGAACAACAAAAATCAACTATTCGCGCTCTTCCACTAACTCGCAATCTACAGATTGGTGAATTTAGAAACAGTGAATATGACATGCGACACTTTTGATAAATATATTATAATTGCGAATAAAAAAGGGCATCTATGAAATGTGTATAGGTTTAATACAAGAATTAGGCATTTCCAGACAACTTATTCACATATATTGAAAACTTGCGAATGAACATAAGTCATTTTGTTCGCATATATGAGAAGTTGCGACTTTTCTGGTGCATCAACTTTGATAAATATGGAGATATCAATTGTAACGTTTCTTTTGGTGAAAAATATGAGAATTTTAATATTCAGAGCTTTATAGAAAGAGTATACAATTTTAATAAAGTTTCTAATTTACTTTTATTATCTAATATGCTTCATTGTCTTGCAGCATCGAACATAACCTTTCTGTGTTTTCAGACTCCCATTGATTTCTCTGACATTCGCGGCCTTAAAGGGACAGTATACTGTAAAATAGTTTTTCCCTTATGTGTTTACAATTGCTTTTTTACCAACTGCAGAGTAAAAAATGTATGAAAATTAGCTTTTTAAGGTTTATTTCTGTATATTAAAGCTCTGATTTTGTGTTTTGAAACCACAGCCTAATAAAATAGGTTGAGCTTGTAGGTATAATCAGATCTCATTACTGTATCACATTGTGCACATATACCTGCTTCTTTATCTTATATATGTCCTTAAAACAATCACCAATACTTTGAGAGAACAATGGAAAATCAACATTTTATTACCTTATCTCTGCTTTATCACACTGGGAGTGTAATTTCTTCTGCTGGCTGTGTTTACAAAGCTTATCTACAAGCGGCCACAAACTTTCAGAATAGGTGGGGATACTACATGCTAAATTAACAATTTAAAATGCCAATATAAGGGTAAAGGAGCTACTTGTAAACAATTTAATACACTCCAGCAGGTAAAGTGGATCATTGGGAACAAATTAAAGGGGAGAAAATATTTGAGTAAACTGTCCCTTTAAGGGTGGTGGTTTGAACAATAGGTAGGCTGCGTCAGAATAGACACAAGTGTACCTGTTGAATGTTTGATAAATTGGCAAGAGGGTCAAATAGAGTCGAATGTGAAGGTGGATGATCAGTGTTCCGCTCGAATAACACAAGCATCGATTTGCATCGGATTGACATCACGGGAGCGTATATTACGTCACACATTTAAAAAATGTACGATCTTGACGCTTTGTTAACTACGGCAGATTAATTGTACGTCTTATTTGATACAGAATTACAGCGTATTATCAGTTAAAGCATTGATAAATCGGCCCCTGTGTCTTGAAAATAAGCTGAAAAACAAAATATTTAAAATTAAATCATAATTTATTATTTATTTATTAGTTGTATAATTTAATAAAGTGTATGCTTCATTTTTAAATATACATAAAAATATACTTAAAAATCATAAAAACAAGAGCTTTCTTGTCCGTTTAAATTACAATTTGTTTCTGGCATGCAATCTAGATCAGGTGATAGAATTTTGATCACAAATCAGAATAACTGTGAAGTTTAAAATTGTAAATGTCTTTGTTAAGAGCAGACAGCACATTGTTCGTGGAATGTTTGATATAAAACTTTATAATTAATAAATAGTTCTGTAGAAATGTCTGCGATATCACAGTTATATAATGATTTCTCATACTTTTAAGTTGCTTTCAGACTCTGTTTCTAGTTTCCTTTCTTTCTTTTCCCTTCACTTCTATTTACAATTTGATCATTAATGTGTGAAACTTTGTACTGTGCTAAGGGAGTGATAACAAAGCATATCAGATGCCTGAGGAAACTACAGCAGTTTTGTTTCTCACAAAGACAACTACTGAAACACAATCAGAAGGAATTAAAGTGACCTTAAACTGCAACACGAAAATGTACTAAAGTATTTTAGCACATTTTTTTATGACACTGTTGCATATAACTAATGTATCAATCACATTGCTTTAGGAAAGCTTAGCAAATGATTTATGGTGAATTTATTTAGAAAAATGAATAGATATTTTTTTTAAAGGGTTATAATTGGCCCCTATATGTTTAACCCCTTAACGACCGAGGACGTGCAGGGTACGTCCTCAAAAAAAAGGCAGTTAATGCCTGAGAACGTACCCTGCACGTCCTCGGTGTGGAAAGCAGCTGGAAGCGATCCTGCTCGCTTCCAGCTGCTTTCCGGTTATTGCAGTGATGCCTCGATATGGAGGCATCCTGCAATAACCCCCCTTGGCCATCCGATGCAGAGAGAGCCACTCTGTGGCCCTCTCTGCACCGGACATCGATGGCCGGTATCGTTGGTGGGTGGGAGCTTACGTGGGAGGCGGGTGGCGGCCATCGGTGCGCTATGTGGAGTGGAGGGGGGCGGGATCGGGGGGGCGGGAGCTACGGGGGCGCGCACGGGAGCGCGCGCGTGCACGGGGGTGGTGGGCGGGCGTGTGCACGGGGCGGGAGCGGGTGGGAACCGCTACACTACAGAAAAAAAAAAGTTAAAAAGTAAAAAAAAAAAAAACTTAAATGCAATCTAAGGGTTTTGGAAGGGGTTGGGGGTTGGTCTCGGTGGGGGGGGAAAGCTGCACTACAGAAAAGGGAATTTAAAAAAAAAAAAGGCTCATTTTGTTACAAAACTGGGTACTGGCAGACAGCTGCCAGTACCCAAGATGGCGCCCATTATTGCAGAGGGGAAGGGTTAGAGAGCAGTATGGTGGGGGATCAGTGAGGTTGGGGTCTAAGGGGGGATCCTACACATCAGCATATGTAAATATGCTTTTTTTTTTTTTAAAAAAAGGGCCAAATACCTTTTATTTTAGTACTGGCAGAGTTTCTGCCAGTACTTAAGATGGCGGGGACAATTGTGGGGTGGGGGAGGGAAGAGAGCTGTTTGGGAGGGATCAGGGGGTCTGATGTTTCAGGTGGGAGGCTGAGCTCTACACTAAAGCTAAAATTAACCCTGCAAGCTCCCTACAAGCTACATAATTAACCCCTTCACTGCTAGCCATAATACACGTGTGATGCGCAGCGGCATTTAGAGGCCTTCTAATTACCAAAAAGCAATGCCAAAGCCATATATGTCTGCTATTTCTGAACAAAGGGGATCCCAGAGAAGCATTTACAACCATTTGTGCCATAATTGCAGAAGGTGTTTGTAAATAATTTCAGTGAGAAACCTAAAATTGAGAAAAAATTAACGTTTCTTTTAATTTGATCGCATTTAGCGGTGAAATGGTGGCATGAAATATACCAAAATTGGCCTAGATCAATACTTGGGGTTGTCTACTACACTACACTAAAGCTAAAACTACCCCAAAAAGCTCCCTACATGCTCCCTAATTAACCCCTTCACTGCTGGGCATAATACACGTGTGGTGCGCAGTGGCATTTAGCGGCCTTCTAATTACCAAAAAGCAACACCAAAGTCATATATGTCTGCTATTTCTGAACAAAGGGGATCCCAGAGAAGAATTTACAACCATTTATGCCATAATTGCACAAGCTGTTTGTAAATAATTTAAGTTAGAAACCAAAAGTTTGTGAAAAAATTTGTGAAAAGTGAACAATTTTTTCTATTTGATTGCATTTGGCGGTGAAATGGTGGCATGAAATATACCAAAATGGGCCTAGATCAATACTTTGGGTTGTCTACTAAAAAAAAATATATACATGTCAATGGATATTCAGAGATTCCTGAAAGATATCAGTGCTCTAATGTAACTATCGCTAATTTTGAAAAGAAATGGTTTGGAAATAGCAAAGTGCTACTTGTATTTATGGCCCTATAGTTTACAAAAAAAGCAAAGAACATGTAAACATTGGGTATTTCTAAACTCAGGACAAAATTTAGAAACTATTTAGCATGGGTGTTTTTTGGTGGTTGTAGATGTGTAACAGATTTTGGGGGTCAAAGTTAGAAAAAGTGTGTTTTTTTCCATTTTTTCCTCATATTTTATAATTTTTTTTATAGTAAATTATAAGATATGATGAAAATAATGGTATCTTTAGAAAGTCCATTTAATGGCGAGAAAAACGGTATATAATATGTGTGGGTACAGTAAATGAGTAAGAGGAAAATTACAGCTAAACACAAACACCTCAAAAATGTAAAAATAGCCTTGGTCCCAAACGGACAGAAAATGGAAAAGTGATGTGGTCATTAAGGGGTTAAAGGGACATTAAACCCAATTTTTTTTCTTTCATGATTTAGAAACAGCATACAATTTTAAACAACTTTCTGATTTACTTCTATTATCTAATTTGCTTCATTCTCTTGATATTCTTTGCTGAAAAGCATATCTAGATAAGCTCAGAACCTGCTGATTGGTGGCTGCACACAGATGCCTTGTGTGACTGGCTCACCCATGTGCTTTGCTAATTCTTAAACAAAGGATATCTAAAAAATGAAGCAAATTCGATAATATAAGTAAATTGGAATGTTATTTAAAATTGTATTGTCTATCTGAATAATGAAAAAAAATGGGTTTTAGTGTCCCTTTAACCCCTGTAGAGGTCAGCTCTAGACCAGCAATGCACTAATGAGCCAAACACATCTGGTGAGCCAATAACAAAAGGCATATGTGAGTAGCCACCAATCACCTGCTAGCTCCCAAGTAGTGCACTGCTGCTCTATATGCAAGTAATTGTGCATTAATAAAAAACTTTAATACATTTGAAAAGCTAAAAATGATCAATTTACAAAAATCCCTACTTTATTAGTTAATCTTGTATGCAAATCATTAGATACATTTTTCTAAATTACTATAACAAAGTGTTAAACAAGTCTAAAAGAATAGGCAAATATCAATTTAAAAATATTCACACATTTGGTTACTCTAGTTAATAAATAAGGTGTACAGCATCATTCGTGACATGGTATTTTACTATAAATGCTAAAATAACGATGAGAGCAAAAATTTGCTTAACGCTCACTTTTTGTCTTTTAACGATGGGTTTCTGAAAACTCGTAATACCAGCTCTGTATGTAAGTGAGCGGTGATGGAAAACTGCTCATTGGCACCGCATACCCTCTAATGCAAAACTCGTAATCTAGGCGACTGTTACTACTCTTTTAATATCAGAGTGGCTCCACTAATTATTTCCCTACAATACATGAAGCTAGTTTTGGTTTCATTATTTCTCCATATTACCCTATTATAAAAGCTTTTATGATATAATATTTTATATAGAATTATACCTTGAGCTGCTAAGGGTCCAAGAGTGGCCCTATATGTTGGATATAAGTAAAAAAAAAGAGAGTTTTCTTTCTTGTTTAATATGTTTCCAATTCTTCAGGTACAGACTGGATATTTAGTAGATATTTAATCTATAAGTTATATTTCTTCTTTATGATTTCAACTGCTAAGATTGATGACTGTATCCAATACATTTATACCAGGCTTATCTTCATCTGTTCCTCTGTTTCATGCTTGATAGATAACTACTGTAATACTTGGATTGTATGTAATTTGACAGAGAGTGTCTCTGCTGTGTTATACTGTCTGTAAACAGCTGATTAATCAGTAAACTGTTCTTCATGCATTTATGCAACCTGCCCTACCTGTTTGTACCTGTAAGTATGTGTATTGTCTTTTATTAAAAAATAAAGTTTAAAATAAAAAAAGAGACAGGGAGGGCAGCTACACTTTAGAAAAGGGGTTGCTACAGAACAAAAAAAAGGGACAGGGTGGGATGGGGAAGCTACACTACAGAAAATGGGTTGCTACACACAAAAAAGGGACAGTGAGGGATTGGTCAGCTACACTACAGAAAAGGGGATGCTTTACAAAAAAGGGACAATAAGGGATGGGTCAGCTACATTACAGGAAAGGGGTTGCTACACAAAAAATGGACAGGGGGGATTGGACAGCTACACTACGTAAAAGGGTTTGCTACAGAACAAAAAAAAGGGACAGGGAGGGATGGGGCAGCTACACTACAGAAAAGGAGTTGCTACACAAAAAAGGGAAAGGGATTGATGGGGCAGCTACACTTTAGAAAAGGGTTGCTACAGAACAAAAAAAGGGACAGGTAGGGATGGGGCAGCTACACTACAGAAAAGGGGTTGCTATACAAAAAAAGGGACAGGAAGGGATAGGGCAGCTACACTGCAGAAAAGGGGTTGCAACACAAAAAAAGGGACAGGGAGGGATGGGGCAGCTACACTACAGAAAAGGGGTTGCTACACAAAAAAAGGGACAGGGAGGGATGGGGCAGCTACACTACAGGAAAGGGGTTGCTACAGAAAATAAGGGACAGGGGGGATGGGGCAGCTACACTACAGAAAAGGGGTTTCTACAGAAAAAAAAAGAGACAAGGAGGGATGGGGCAGCTACACTACAGAAAAGGGGTTGCTACACAAAAAAGGGACAGGGAGGAATGGGGCAGCTACACTACAGAATAGGGGTTGCTACAGAAAAAAAGGGACAGGGGAATGGGGCAGCTACACTACAGAAAAGGGGTTTCTACTGAAAAAATAGGGATAGGGAGGGAAGGGGCAGCTGCAATACAGAAAAGGGGTTGCTGCAGAAAAAAAGGGATGGGGGATGGGGCAGCTACACTACAGAAAATGGGTTTCTGCAGAAAAAAAGAGACAGGGAGGGATGGGGCAGCTACACTACAGAAAAGGGGATGCTTCACAAAAAAGGGACAGGGAGGGATGGGTCAGCTACACTACAGAAAAGGGGTTGCTACACAAAAAAGGCACAGGGGGGGGGATTGGACAGCTACACTACATAAAAGGGTTTGCTACAGAACAAAAAAAGGGACAGGGAGGGATGGGGCAGCTACACTACAGAAAAGGAGTTGCTACACAAAAAAGGGAAAGGGATGGATGGGGCAGCTACACTTTAGAAAAGGGGTTGTTACATAACAAAAATGGGACAGGTAGGGATGGGGCAGCTACACTACAGAAAAGGGGTTGCTATACAAAAAAAGGGACAGGAAGGGATGGGGCAGCTACACTACAGAAAAGGGGTTGCTACACAAAAAAAGGGACAGGGAGGGATGGGGCAGCTACACTACAGAAAAGGGGTTGATACACAAATAAAGGGACAGGGAGGGATGGGGCAGCTACACTACAGGAAAGGGGTTGCTACAGAAAAAAAGGGACAGGGGGGATGGGGCAGCTACACTACAGAAAAGGGGTTTCTACAGAAAAAAAGAGACAAGGAGGGATGGGGCAGCTACACTACAGAAAAGGGGTTGCTACACAAAAAAGGGACAGGGAGGAATGGGGCAGCTACACTACAGAAAAGGGGTTGCTACAGAAAAAAGGGACAGGGAGTGATGGGGCAGCTACACTTCAGAAAAAGGTTTGTTACAGAAAAAAATAAAAAGGACAGGGAGGTATGGGGCAGCTACACTACAGAAAAAGGTTTGCTACAGAACAAAAAAAAGGGACAGGTAGGGATGGGGCAGCTACACTACAGAAAAGGAGTTGCTACACAAGAAAGGGACAGAGAGGGATGCGGCAGCTACACTACAGAAAAGAGGTTGCTACAGAAAAAAAGGGACAGGGGGATGGGGCAGCTACACTACAGAAAAGATAGGGATAGGGAGGGAAGGGGCAGCTACAATACAGAAAAGGGGTTGCTACAGAAAAAAGGGACAGGGGGATGGGGCAGCTACACTACATAAAATGGGTTTCTACAGAAAAAAAGAGACATGGATGGTTGGGGCAGCTACACTACAGAAAAGGGGTTGCTACAGAAAACAAAAAAAGGGACAGGGAGTGATGGGGCAGCTACACTTCAGAAAAAGGTTTGTTACAGAAAAAAAATAAAAGGGACAGGGAGGTATGGGGCATCTACACTACAGAAAAAAGGTTTGCTACAAGAAAAAAAGGGACAGGGAGGGATGGGGCAGCTTCACTGCAGAAATAGACTTTGGAGGTGCGGGGGGTACTATATGGCCATCGCGGGAGGGGGGAGGTGGTGGGACCACTAAACTACAGAAAAGAAAAAAAAGAGGAGGTTATAGGTACTGGCAGACAGTTGCCAGTACCTAAGATGGCGGCAATTTTTAGAGATGGGAGTAGAGAGCTGTTTGAGGGGGGATCAGGTCGGTTGGAGGGTTAGGGGGATCCTACACTGCAGAAAAATAAAGATGGAGGGATAAGGATAGAAGGACAGGGATAGGAATAGAGGGATAGGAATAGAGGGATAATGATAGAGGGATAAGGATAGAGGGAGAGGGATAGTGGGAGAGGGATAGAGGAATATATGGATAGAGGGATAGATGGATAGAGGGATAGGGATAGGAGGTATAGGGATTAGGGATAGATAGATAGATAGATAGATAGATAGATAGATAGATAGATAGATAGATAGATAAGGATAGAGGAATAAGAGGAGAGGGATCTATGGATATATGGATAGAGGGCTAATTATAAATGGATAGAGGGATTGGTATAGAGGGATAGGTAAATTTTTTCCTAATACTAGTTGTATTATAAATAGCCATTGCTTTGTGCCAAAACACACACAGAAAAGATGCGACTAATGCTTCAAAAAAAGAGACAGCGGCAAAAAATATGCAATAAACAGACCAAACCCAGAAGTGTGGGAAAGTCAGAAGCGATCTATACACTTACTTTCACTAACAGTTATTGTGACAGACCCTTCGGTCAGAACTGAAAGAGTTAACTTTGTTCAGCTTTCAGAAGCTATTTTCTAAATACAAGGTTGCTGGCATCAGCTATTGTGTGCTCTAATTAAGTTTAGTGATAAACATTCCCATTGTCTAATCACCTCCAGCGTCAGACTACTAGTTGATAAGATGGATCTCACATTCAGGGCATCATCCATCTGGTATTAACCCTTGGTATCCTGTTGGTACTGTAACAGTTATAACTTCAGTGTCTGCAAAAAAGTGTTACAAATCTTGCTGACTTCTCTTTTTAACACATATGTGCCTTTTAATATGTTGGTTTGGTACTGACTCCACTGGTTCCTTTATATATCACTGTGGGATCATAAGAACAACATGTACTTGTCAATAAATCAGTTCTTCACATTCATAATACAGACATAAAAGGGACAACCCTGGAATACTTTTTTTGTGTATATTTGTTCTATTATTTGTGCTTCCCAGAATTCTTGTTTGGAGAATTCCCTTCTTTGCCTGTTACCAAACAATTGCTATTGTTGATATAAGTAAAAAAACAGTAGCTTGAAGGGTGGATAGAGGCAGAACAGGGTATACTCTGAAAACTTTATACTTTCAACAAGATGGCATGGGGCCTATGCGTCAATAGTACCCCTACCTCAAATATAAAGCAACTGATTTATTTGTAAGTGCTTGTTTTAATTATATAAAACATGTTTAAGAATGAGGGACACAGTCACAAATATTCAGTAAGATTCTTTTAACAAAAGCAGTTACTGACAGATTTCATATAAACGCATTATAAATCTATTAGTTCACACTAAACTTATGTTCCAATGTGTACATCATCAAGTTTTCACCTCAAATACATAGCACTAAGCTATTTAGCTAAGCAGTGAAACAAATTATATCCAGAGTTATTCATACTTCAGCTATTCTGACCACTTTTTCTTTATATCCCTAATTGACTCAACAAAGCTAATAAGATAATTCAAGACAATGTGTATATCTATCCTTATATCTATCATTTATATACTGTATATATAAATATATATATATCGACTCATCAGAAACAAAATCAGCTCTCAACATACTTCCATTCTCTCACCCCCTCAAATTGCTCCAAACCCTCCAATCCTTCTGCATTTGTGACACAGCCTTCTCGTGGTTCTCTTCCTACCTGTCAAACCGTACCTTTAGTGTAGCCTTCTCTGCCCTCCTCTGCCCCATCACCACTTTCTGTTGGGGTACCGCAAGGCTCTGTCCTCAATCCCATTCTCTTCTCAATCTACACTTCATCATTAGGTTCCCTTATAAAGTCCTACGGGTTCCAATATCATTTGTATACCGACAACATCCAAATCTACTTCTCTGCACCAAACCTATCTCCTTCCTTGCTAACCTGTGTCACTAACTGTCTTTCTCACATCTTTTCCTGGCTGTCCTCTCACTAACTCAAGATAAAGCTCTCCAAAACTAAGCTCCTTATTTTCCCTCCTTCTTCCAAAATCTCCACCCCCAATCTCTCTATAACTGTCGATAACACCATCATTACCCCTACCCGGCATGCCCGATGTCTTGGGGTCACACTTGACTCAGATCTTTCTTTCACACCACACATTCAGTCCTTGGCTAAATCCTGCCGCTTCTACCTTAAAAACATCTCTAAAATTAGACATGTCCTTACACAAGACACAACTAAGATTTTAATACACTCTCTCATCCTTTCCCGCCTCCATTACTGCAACTATGTCCTCTCTGGTCTCCCCAGCTGCCTCCTAGCGCCTTTAAATCCATAATGAATGCCTCTGCCAGGCTCATCTTCCTTACACGTCGCTCTTCATTTGCTGCACCTCTCTGCCAATCCCTTCACTGGCTTCCTCTTGCCTCCAGGATTAAACACAACATTCTTACTCTGACATTCAAAACCCACAACTGCACTGCTCCCCCCTATATCTCAGACCTCGTCTCCAGATACTCTCCCTCCAGTCCCATTTGCTCTGCTCATGACCTCCTACTCTCCTCCTCTCTTGTTACCTCCCGCTTACAGGACTTCTCCAGACTGGCTCCCATCTTGTGGAACTCTCTGCCTCGCTCCACAAGACTCTCCCCTAGTTTTGAAAACTTCAAGCGCTCCCTAAAGACTCTACAGTTCAGGGATGCTTCCAACCTACACTAACCTTTCTTTATACTGTTTCCTCTCCTCCATTGCTATCCCTTGAACCCCCTTAGCATGTAAGCCTAAGAGCCATGCTGTTTGTAGATCACCTTCTTTAAAGCTGACTACAACAGTGCAACTCTTGGCAGGCCCTCTACAAGTCTGATCCCTATAAATGTTTCCTTGAATTCCACCTATGTTTATAGCGCTGTGGAATCTTTTGGTGCTCTACAAATAACCGATAATATATATATATATGTATACTGTTTATAAAAGTCCAAAAGGGTCCACACTCACACTTCACAAGACAACAGCCAGGGTTTGGTCTAATGAAGATAAATACTTGTAGAAAAAAGACCCGCACTCAGACTGTCTGAGGAAGGGGCACAAGTCCCTGAAACGTCACACATTAAATAATTTTTTCACTGTATTTGAAGTCCAGTGAGTGCGGGTCTTTTTTCTACAAGTATATATATATATATATATATATATATATATATATATAGCTGTGTTAGTGAATCTAGATGAATTATATTTTTAACTCTATGACAAAACATCCATCTATAGACATATGCACACAAACACACACGCAAATATATACTGTATATATATATATATATATATATAGACACAAACACACACACGCAAATATATACTATATATATATATATATATATATATATATATATATATATAGACACAAACACACACGCAAATATATATATATATATTCCTCTAGATTCACGTACGGCTAGATTTAGAGTTTTGTCGGTAAGGACCCGCGTAGCTAACGCTGGCTTTTTTCTGGCCGCACCATAAAAATAACTCTGGTATTGAGAGTCCACATAAAGGCTGCGTTAGGCTCCAAAAAAGGAGCGTAGAGCATATTTAGCGCAGCTTCAACTCTCGATACCAGAGTTGCTTACGCACGCGGCCAGCCTCAAAAACGTGCTCGTGCACAATTCACCCATAGAAAACAATGGGGCTGTTTGAGCTGAAAAAAAACCTAACACCTGCAAAAAAGCTGCGTTCAGCTCCTAATGCAGCCCCATTGTTTGCTATGGGGAAACACTTCCTACGTCTGCACCTAACACTCTAACATGTACCCCGAGTCTAAACACCCCTAGCCTTACACTTATTAACCCCTATCGCTGACCCCTGCATATTATTTTTAACCCCTAATCTGCCGCTCCGTAAACCGCCGCTACTTACATTATCCTTATGTACCCCTAATCTGCTGCCCCTAACACCGCCGACCCCTATATTATATTTATTAACCCCTAATCTGCCCCCCACAATGTCGCCTCCACCTGCCTACACTTATTAACCCCTAATCTGCCGAGCGGACCGCACCGCTATCATAATAAAGTTATTAACCCCTAATCCGCCTCACTAACCCTATAATAAATAGTATTAACCCCTAATCTGCTCTCCCTAACATCGCCGACACCTAACTTCAATTATTAACCCCTAATCTGCCGACCGGAGCTCACCGCTATTCTAATAAATGTATTAACCCCTAAAGCTAAATCTAACCCTAACACTAACACCCCCCTAACTTAAATATAATTTAAATCTAACGAAATTAATTAACTCTTATTAAATAAATTATTCCTATTTAAAGCTAAATACTTACCTGTAAAATAAATCCTAATATAGCTACAATATAAATTATAATTATATTATAGCTATTTTAGGATTAATATTTATTTTACAGGTAACTTTGTATTTATTTTAACCAGGTACAATAGCTTTTAAATAGTTAAGAACTATTTAATAGCTAAAATAGTTAAAATAATTACAAAATTACCTGTAAAATAAATCCTAACCTAAGTTACAATTAAACCTAACACTATACTATCATTAAATTAATTAAATAAAATACCTACAATTACCTACAATTAAACCTAACACTACACTATCAATACATTAATTAAATACAATACCTACAAATAACTACAATGAAATAAACTAACTAAACTACAAAAAATAAAAAAGAACTAAGTTACAAAAAATAAAAAAATATTTACAAACATAAGAAAAATATTACAACAATTTTAAACTAATTACACCTACTCTAAGCCCCCTAATAAAATAACAAAGACCCCCAAAATAAAAAATGCCCTACCCTATTCTAAATTACTAAAGTTCAAAGCTCTTTTACCTTACCAGCCCTGAACAGGGCCCTTTGCGGGGCATGCCCCAAGAAGTTCAGCTCTTTTGCCTGTAAAAAAAAACATACAATACCCACCCCCCAACATTACAACCCACCACCCACATACCCCTAATCTAACCCAAACCCCCCTTAAATAAACCTAACACTAAGCCCCTGAAGATCATCCTACCTTGTCTTCACCTCACCGGGTATCACCGATCGGTCCTGGCTCCAAAATCTTCATCCAACCCAAGCGGGGGCTGGCGATCCATCATCCGGTGGCTGAAGAGGTCCAGAAGAGGCTCCAAAGTCTTCATCCTATCCGGGAAGAAGAGTAGATCCGGACCGGCAACCATCATCTTCCAAGCGGCATCTTCTATCTTCATCCAATGAGGACCGGCTCCATCCTGAAGACCTCCACCGCGGACCCATCTTCAACCGGCGACGTCCAACTGAAGAATGATGGTTCCTTTAAGGGACGTCATCCAAGATGGCGTCCCTCGAATTCCGATTGGCTGATAGGATTCTATCAGCCATTTGGAATTAAGGTAGGAATATTCTGATTGGCTGATGGATTCAGCCAATCAGAATCAAGTTCAATCCTATTGACTGATCCAATCAGCCAATCAGATTGAGCTTGCATTCTATTGGCTATTCCGATCAACCAATAGAATGCGAGCTCAATCTGATTGGCTGATTGGATCAGCCTATAGGATTGAACTTGATTCTGATTGGCTGATTCCATCAGCCAATCAGAATATTCCTACCTTAATTCCGATTGGCTGATAGAATCCTTTCAGCCAATCGGAATTCGAGGGACGCCATCTTGGATGACGTCCCTTAAAGGAACCGTCATTCTTCAGTTGGACGTCGCCGGATGAAGATGTGTCCGCGGTGGAGGTCTTCAGGATGGAGCCGGTCCTCATCGGATGAAGATAGAAGATGCCGCTTGGAAGATGATGGTTGCCGGTCCGGATCTACTCTTCTTCCCGGATAGGATGAAGACTTTGGAGCCTCTTCTAGACCTCTTCAGCCACCGGATGATGGATCGCCAGCCCCCGCTTGGGTTGGATGAAGATTTTGGAGCCAGGACCGATCTGTGATACCCGGTGAGGTGAAGACAAGGTAGGATGATCTTCAGGGGCTTAGTGTTAGGTTTATTTAAGGGGGGTTTGGGCTAGATTAGGGGTATGTGGGTGGTGGGTTGTAATTTTGGGGGGGTATTGTATGGGTTTTTTTACAGGCAAAAGAGCTGAACTTCTTGGGGCATGCCCCGCAAAGGGCCCTGTTCAGGGCTGGTAAGGTAAAAGAGCTTTGAACTTTAGTAATTTAGAATAGGGTAGGGCATTTTTTATTTTGGGGGTCTTTGTTATTTTATTAGGGGGCTTAGAGTAGGTGTAATTAGTTTAAAATTGTTGTAATATTTTTCTTATGTTTGTAAATATTTTTTTATTTTTTGTAACTTAGTTCTTTTTTATTTTTTGTACTTTAGTTAGTTTATTTCATTGTATTTATTTGTAGGTATTGTATTTAATTAATGTATTGATAGTGTAGTGTTAGGTTTAATTGTAGGTAATTGTAGGTATTTTATTTAATTTATTTAATGATAGTATAGTGTTAGGTTTAATTGAAAATTAGGTTAGGATTTATTTTACAGGTAATTTTGTAATTATTTTAACTATTTTAGCTATTAAATAGTTCTTAACTATTTAATAGCTATTGTACCTGGTTAAAATAAATACAAAGTTACCTGTAAAATAAATATTAATCCTAAAATAGCTATAATATAATTATAATTTATATTGTAGCTATATTAGGGTTTATTTTACAGGTAAGTATTTAGCTTTAAATAGGAATCATTTATTTAATAAGAGTTAATTAATTTCGTTAGATTTAAATTATATTTAATTTAGGGGGGTGTTAGTGTTAGGGTTAGACTTAGCTTTAGGGGTTAATACATTTATTAGAATAGCGGTGAGCTCCGGTCGGCAGATTAGGGGTTAATAATTGAAGTTAGGTGTCGGCGATGTTAGGGAGGGCAGATTAGGGGTTAATAATATTTATTATAGGGTTAGTGAGGTGGATTAGGGGTTAATAACTTTATTATAGTAGCGGTGCGGTCCGCTCGGCAGATTAGGGGTTAATAAGTGTAGGCAGGTGGAGGCGACGTTGAGGGGGGCAGATTAGGGGTTAATAAATATAATATAGGGGTCGGCGGTGTTAGGGGCAGCAGATTAGGGGTACATAAGGATAACTTAAGTAGCGGCGCTTTGCGGTCAGCAGATTAGGGGTTAATTATTGTAGGTAGCTGGCTGCGACGTTGTGGGGGGCAGGTTAGGGGTTAATAAATATAATATAGGGGTCGGCGGTGTTAGGGGCAGCAGATTAGGGGTACATAAGGATAACGTAGGTGACGGTCCGCAGATTAGGGGTTAAAAAAATTTAATAGAGTGGCGGCGATGTGGGGGGACCTCGGTTTAGTGGTACATAGGTAGTTTATGGGTGTTAGTGTACTTTAGAGCACAGTAGTTAAGAGCTTTATGAACCGGGGTTAGCCCAGAAAGCTCTTAACTACTGACTTTTTTCTGCGGCTGGAGTTTTGTCGTTAGAATTCTAACGCTCACTTCAGACACGACTCTAAATACCGGAGTTAGAAAAATCCCATTGAAAAGATAGGATACGCAATTGACGTAAGGGGATCTGCGGTATGGAAAAGTCGCGGCTGAAAAGTGAGCGTTAGACCCTTTTTTGACTGACTCCAAATACCGGAGGTAGCCTAAAACCAGCGTTAGGAGCCTCTAACGCTGGTTTTCACGGCTACCGCCAAACTCCAAATCTAGGCCTAAGACAGCTATGTCCTAATATCTCCATGCTGTCTTTTCCTTATGTTATTTCATTAGTGCTCTCGTATTTTCATTTTTACTGGCTGATTAGAATAACACAGGAATTTAAGTAATGGTACTAATAAAGATTGTTAAACATAATAGATGATTTATCATCATGGTTGAAATATAGAAACTAACAGATGCTTTATCTACAAAAGAAATGAAAGTTTCAGTTCTTGTGCAGACAAGCTGAGAAAGGGAGGGATATAGTCAGTGACGTATGTTACTAAAAGGATTGACTGCACTTATTCTATATAAAGGTTAAGGGAAAACAGAGGTTCAAAGAAATCAACTTCTGCACAGATTTCTAAGGTATTTGCTTAATAAACTGGGAATATATATTAGCAAATAGCATATCTGTAAACACGCACTGCTATTTATTATGCTTTAGCACTTAGCTTCAACATAATCACTTATTAATGGGTCGATAACAATCCTTTAGAAAAACTTATCAAATGATTTATCTACAAAAATCTCCATAGAAGTTAATGGTGATTTTCTGTTGTTTCTATTCTAGATTGTGATTGACCCCTTATTATTTAACTAATGACACTTTTTCCTGTTCTATTGAAATATGTTTTTATAGCTTCTCCGTAGTTGATACCTTTGCAATATGCTAAACTACGTCATATATGATTCTGTAAATGGAAGGAATTCAACACAATATTCCAATCCATTAGAAAATACTTTTTAAATGATTTTTTTCAGTGTTAAATTTCTTTAATAAAAGAAGTGAGAATTGCTTAAATTACATTTATAAATTAGAAAACTTTGTGCAACCTAAATATTGTTTAGCATTTCAATGTGTGATATGACTCAAAATGATTTGTTGTTCGCAAGCCAATTAAGTATTTTGTTAAATGCATGCAAATTAAATTTTAGTAAAATCAGTATGGACATATTTAGGTGTCATGCTTGTTGAAGGGTAGCTGTACTTTTAATTTTTTTTAGAATTTGATATCGCAGGTTTAGGTTCGACCACTAGTGGGGTATGCTATGCGTATATTAATTATTGCATAAAACAATTATTAAAACAGCAACATTTGGAAACTAGATATGTGCATGGATAAATGTGTTTTGGACAAATCATTTGTTTTGGATTTTTAGACATTTTTGTTTTTTTCTAAATGCATTATAAGTGTAATTTGTTTTGTCTAAAATGCGTTAAAAAAGTGGTTTGTTTTTTGTTAATTTTACACTTTTATTGCAGATTATTTTTTTTATTTTTCCTTTATCTGAAGCTATAGCGTTTTAAATTTTCTATTTAACCTTTCATTTTATTCCAAATGAATACAACTGTAGACTCACTCACTTGTACAGTGTACAATTACACACAGTCACACACCAGGCAGTCGGTTTCACACACACATATACACACACACACTCGCACACACACACATAAACACACATATATACACACACATATACACACACACATACACACTCACACACACACACACATACACACACACACATATACACACATACACATACACACATACACACACACACACACTCTCACACACACACATAGACACACATATATACACACACATATACACACACACATACACACACACACTCACACACAAACATAGACACACATATATACACACACATATACACACACACATACACACTCATATATACACACATACACATACACACATACACACACACACACACACACACACACTGAACTGAATCAATCAATAGCAATCTTACAAAATGTATAAATTAGCATGTGATTGATATCGTACTAGAATCAACTGTTGTGAGGTCAGGTGAATGCCAGACAGTAGTAAACTAGAGACAGGCAGTTCAGTGAGTCACACAAATAGTATTATAGTGTGTATGTGGCTCTGTGTTGTAATACCCCCACATTTGCTGTACTATTATAATGTTGTTCTAGTATAATATATTACTATGTGATGATTTTTTACTATTAGTACATGTATGTATGTAGTATATGACTATAGATTGTGTATCTATGAATGTTAGTTCAATATACGAATACAAAACATAACAAAAACAATAAGATAACTGGTCCACTACTGCTACTACTAAGTTGCTAATATCATTTTCCATCTCACGTGAGCAGTAACACCATGCCAATGCTTCAACCATGTTACTGTCCATTCATACCCCTTTCCTTATATTCACATGCTGTTACAAACTGCTATTTGTAACTGGCCCTTTAAATGAAAAATTGCCCTGCTTCCATGGATCGTGGAGAAGCCTATTTGCCAGCCTCCTTCCTCATGACTATGGCCCCTGGAAGATTGTGCCCCTGAAAACCTATTAACTTTTATTGGGTGTGTATGGCCCTTTAAGAACCGTCTGGGGACATATTGTGACTTTGGTGAACAATGCCCCTTTAAGACTATGTCCCCAGACCTGTGAAATGACTTGTCCCTGGCTTTCTCCCACTTGATTCAGTGGATAGGGCTTGCTGAACCAAGTGCCACACAGGCAGAGTGTTCCACAGAGGGGGAGCACTATTGCAAAGGCATTGGTTTTCATTGTGTGCCATTAAGAGTTAATTTTGTTCAATTCTAAATACAAGTTTGCTGGGATCAGCTCTAATTAAGTTTAGGGATAAACATTCCCATTGTCTAATCAGACTGCTAGTAGTGATAAGGTGGACTGCATTGTTTTCTTGTGTGTAATGTTATCTGCTGTTGTGGCCTGTCAAAGGGCGTTGCCTCTCTATCTAAATGTATCAAATGTGTGATTGGGGATTTTATGCCTCCCCCTGAGAGTGTCTTTTTTGCATGTAACCTCAATAAAAAGCAGGCTGTGTGTTCCAGCACATCAGACCTATTCTGACCCTCTAACTTGCAGCCTTGACTCATGTTTGTAGGGGACAAGCTATAATCACTACAGGGATTGCTATGCTCTATATACTCCCTTAGCTACTGAGCTCTTGTAAGAGCTCTTGTTCCTGATCCTGCTTCGCTCTAAAGAAGGAAGAGGTTCACCTACTGGAGCCTGGTCGTAGGTCCAGGACGCAGAGCAGACGGCGAGATACCAGCCCAGCAGCGGTGGTTCGTAGAGTCTGCGTTACTTATGGTGGCTACGCAGTAGTTATAGTGTCTACCGTGCTGATGATCCTTTGGTGAGCTAGGAGCATCCTTTTCTACGGTCCAACTTCCAGCCAGCCTGGAGGCAACCGTAACATTTGGCGGCAGCAGTGGGATAGGGTCCTAGCGCAAGGAGCAGCACCCCAACAGCACTGGTATCGTAGGAGAGTTATTGAGGGCAACGCTAGCCACTGCACAGCGTCCCTACCTACAGCAGCATGGAGCTGACAAGATACTGGTCAGAACCCTGTGAAGAGCACCACAACCGGATCCGTCGCTATGAGGGCGCTGATTTCATTCCAGAGGTAAAGAGGCGGCTAGTCCGATATGGTCCAGACCCTGCGCAGGAGGTAGTCAGTCACATCATCCGGGAATTGGATACTGAGAACAAAGCGGCACGAGCCTTTGAGCGCCAACTGTGGAGTTTGAGGGTATGGACACCTGGTCTCCAGCAAGAAAGTGAGTTACAGGGAGCGGAGAGCAACGACCTCCCTCCCCAGCGGCAGCCGGAGTTACAGGGAGAGGAGAGCAGCGACCTCCCTCCCCAGCAGCAGTATACCGTGCAGAGGGAAGAGACAACCAGTCTCCTTCCCCAACCAGAGATACCAGAGGCAGCAGGCCTCATAGACTGGTCCTGGGAGGACCCCCAGCAGGCAGGTGGAGATGGGACTGCAGTCTCTCTACCGGCCCTACAGGGATGCTGGGCAGGCGGCCCAGATCCCTAGCAACAGACCCAGCTACAGGGAGGGGAGAGCATCGACCTCCCTCCCCAGCTGGAGTGTGCCTTCCAGGGAGAGGAGACAACCGGTCTCTCTCCCCAGCCGCAGCATGTTCCACAGGGAGCGGAGAGCATCGACATCCCTTCCCAATGGCCGCCGGAGTATCAGGAGGAGGAGGTAAGCCAATCTCCCCCTCCCCAGCTAACTCCTAACTTGGGCCCAGGGTTAACAGTGGAGATGTTAACCCCCACTGACCCCCACATTCCCTTTGCCACCGGGCAGGACTATGCCCCAATTTCCCCAGCAGAAGAGCTGGCATCAGGACAGAGTGCTGCTGGCCTCTGCCCTACAGACCCCCTTGTTACAGGACTGGCCTGCAAACCCCTCACCCCAGCAGAAGCGCTGGCACCAGGGCAGAGTGCCGCTGGCCTCTGCCCCCCAAGTACCACCAGCTATTTGCCCAGCTGCGCCAGGAAGGCCGAGGATGCTACACTTTCATCCTACAACCTGGAACCTACAGGCCAGTACTACTTATTGTGGGGGGGCTACTTTGCTGCTAATGTTTATTTGTGGGTGGGTTGCGAGACTAACTTAGGCACTGACCGACAGAAGGTCAGGTGCCTGGTTAGTTTCCCTCCAAAAGGGGAGATATGTTACAAACTGCTATTTGTAACTGGCCCTTTAAATGAAAAATTGCCCTGCTTCCATGGATCGTGGAGAAGCCTATTTGCCAGCCTCCTTCCTCATGACTATGGCCCCTGGAAGATTGTGCCCCTGAAAACCTATTAACTTTTATTGGGTGTGTATGGCCCTTTAAGAACCGTCTGGGGACATATTGTGACTTTGGTGAACAATGCCCCTTTAAGACTATGTCCCCAGACCTGTGAAATGACTTGTCCCTGGCTTTCTCCCACTTGATTCAGTGGATAGGGCTTGCTGAACCAAGTGCCACACAGGCAGAGTGTTCCACAGAGGGGGAGCACTATTGCAAAGGCATTGGTTTTCATTGTGTGCCATTAAGAGTTAATTTTGTTCAATTCTAAATACAAGTTTGCTGGGATCAGCTCTAATTAAGTTTAGGGATAAACATTCCCATTGTCTAATCAGACTGCTAGTAGTGATAAGGTGGACTGCATTGTTTTCTTGTGTGTAATGTTATCTGCTGTTGTGGCCTGTCAAAGGGCGTTGCCTCTCTATCTAAATGTATCAAATGTGTGATTGGGGATTTTATGCCTCCCCCTGAGAGTGTCTTTTTTGCATGTAACCTCAATAAAAAGCAGGCTGTGTGTTCCAGCACATCAGACCTATTCTGACCCTCTAACTTGCAGCCTTGACTCATGTTTGTAGGGGACAAGCTATAATCACTACAGGGATTGCTATGCTCTATATACTCCCTTAGCTACTGAGCTCTTGTAAGAGCTCTTGTTCCTGATCCTGCTTCGCTCTAAAGAAGGAAGAGGTTCACCTACTGGAGCCTAGTCGTAGGTCTAGGGCGCAGAGCAGACGGCGAGATACCAGCCCAGCAGCGGTGGTTCGTAAAGTCTGCGTTACTTATGGTGGCTACGCAGTAGTTATAGTGTCTACGGTGCAGATGATCCTTTGGCGAGTGCTAGGAGTATCCTTTTCTACGGTCCAACTTCCAGCCAGCCTGGAGGCAACCGTAACACATGCCTTTCACATCTCCATTCTTAACCCTTTCATCACATCTCCACTCCAGTCACACTCCTATCACAGTTTCACACTCTCCATTCTCACACAAGTGACTTACTTACTTTAACAACTAGAAAAAAAAATATTGGTTATGGTAGAGGAGGTGGGAGTACAACGAAAGGTAGTATAATCAGAAGGAAAAGAGGATCAAGGAAGTTATAGTCAAGTGGGGATACGTAGAATTAATTTAAAGGGAGACAACAGAGGTTAGTATAGATTAGAAAATTAGTACAAAGATCTCAAAAAGTAGTTTTTTTGTTCAGGAAAATCACAAATATTATAAACCATGCAAGCTGAATGAATGTGTTTTGTTTTTTCCGTTTCAGCTAGCACATTATTTTATTATTAACATTTATAAAATGATTTCACATCTAATCTTCTCAGTTTCCTAGTTGGAATGGATGTGCAATCTTACAGCTGACAGGAATAATGGGGTTCAGGGACGTGGCTGGTAACTGGATATCCCATTGTCAGGCACCAGACAAAACTGAGCCAACCCATAAATGTTTCTCCCTTGCTGGAGGCAGGAGATTAGGCAGCATTGACTTAAAAAGTCAGATGATTTTGTCACCCAGTAAGACACCAAAGGTGGTGCCCTGTCCCTGTGAACACATTATTTGAGCTATTCTCTAGGGAGGAAGCATCAACAGAAGAGGAGGAACAGAAGCAGCAGAATGGGTTGTGTTGTTTAGTGCGGTGGCAAAACTAATGGTCAAGAACAGTAAATGACTGTTTCCAGCTTTAAGACCTAGCAGTGCTAACAGGCAAAGTAACATAGTAATATTGACTACGTGTGTATTTGTATGGTGGGAAGCCTGCTGGGTGAGTTCACATTAGGCATGACCCTGGCCCGCCGCCCGTAACTGGATAGGTACGTAAGTGTTTTTCAACAAGACCAGGATGAGGCATGTTTGGTTTTTTTGCAGACTTAAAAAAAACAAAAAAACATTTCACTTGGTTGCATTTTGCAGCTTGCATGAATGTGAGATGAGAAAACAATTTATATCTACACAATGACACATCAGGGGTTTGGTGTGGTGATGTATCAGCCTTTTCCTGGCTGGTAACGGGATACCCCAGCATCAGGCACCAGACAAAAATGAGCCAACCCTGTAATTATGTCTGCCTTGATGGAGGCAGGAGATTGAGTAAGCAGCAACAGCACCAGTTCAAATTGGAAGATTTTGTCACCCAGTAAAACATCAAGGGCTGTGCCCTATTTCCGTGAACAGAGAATTTGAGCTGTTCTCTAGAGGTAGCATCAACAGAGGAGAAGCATGGGTTGTGTTGTTAAGTGTGCTGATAAAACGTAACCAGATGACTGTATTGACTGACCACTTATTGCTTGGACTAGTCATTATTCTTGTGGTTAAAGTTATACGAAATCCAATTTTTTTCTGTCATGATTCAAATACCAAGAAAACAAAGAAAAATGTATAATAAGAGTAAATTATAAAGTTCCTTAAAATTGCATGCTCTATTTGAAGCATGAAAGAAAAAAAAATGGGTTTCATATCATAATAGGAAAATTATTATTATATTTGTGAGCTGAGCTATTTGTATTTAGAGAGTTTAAAAAAATAAACACTGCAATGAACTATCCCTCCATACAAGGCTCAAAATCCCCTGTAGCATGACAGGTGAAAATGATAATAGAATATATATATTGCGAGAAGAGCTGTCTTGTCATTGTGTCCCATAATACTAACATGACAGGGGACAAACAGATGAAAAGTGATGAATAAAACAAGCCTAACAATGGTACAAAGCCCAGACACAGCTTCAGACCAGATAATTGGTGTACAATTGAATTTTTATGTAGAATTATTCAATTTGACACAATTCAATTGGATGGTTGGTTGCAGCCATGCACATTGCACAATCAGATAACAAAAGAGGCAGTTCCTTTGTTTTATGGAACTGAACCCATCCACAGCCATTTGCTACTGTGTGAGTTTTCAATATAATAAATGGATCTCTTTCAAAAGGGCCACAAAAGCTTCTGAACATTTTTTTTTTTTTGTTTTGTTATGTGTTTAGATTGCATTAAATTGCTAATTACTACTTTTTGAAGTCTGAACACCAATACAAAGGAAACAGAGACGGAATCTGTGGTGTGTGATGTTCCATTTTCCTGGCCGGTAACACGATACCCCAGCATCTGGTGTGAGACATCACTACCAAACACAGAGCACAAATCTATCTATCACCTATGTCAACACAGGTGAAAAGATTAACAATAGTTGACTGGACACAAGCAGTAGAAAACCTTTGTGACATTTGTATTATAATGCAGTAGTGACTCTACCGGTGCCAGTCCCGAATCTGCCTGGAAATGTAATGCAGGTTATCCCAGCTTGGGCAGATTGAATTTCAATCTGCAAAACATGCAAAAGATCAGAAGCAGGAGGCAATGGAGGTTCAGCAAGGAAGGGTTTTGCCATCTTAGAAGTGCTACTGTCACTTATAAGGGTATGGGTGGTCTCGACCAGAGACCCCAGGGCCTCAGCCCAAAGTTCTACTGTTCTGGTGTT
Source organism: Bombina bombina (assembly GCF_027579735.1). Lineage (NCBI taxonomy): Eukaryota > Metazoa > Chordata > Amphibia > Anura > Bombinatoridae > Bombina > Bombina bombina. The sequence continues at coordinate 433,904,463 of NC_069502.1, read as the reverse complement.
TTGGTTCCCACCGTGATGAGAAACAGATGAAGCCACTGCTGCAAGAAGCTTCCTCATACTCCTGCTTTTCTTTCTCTCTTAACATACATATTTTTCTTTGAAGCCCTGGCACCCTTTGCACAAGCTTCTCCCTCCAAAATTGAAGACTTTTTGTTTAGTTTGCTAACGTACCCTTCACCCTTGAATCACACAGGGTAGCCAGAATTTACTGTGGGCTATTTTCAAGCAAATCATGCAAGCAAGTTTTTAACTCCTCCTTCAGCTTCTTCATGAAAGAGACTACCTCAGCATAGGGAATCAATAAAGCTGTCAAGTTTGCTGATCAGGTGAGTAAGTAGATTGACTTAGGTTTTCAGTGATGTCTCTGAATGGCTTGAGGACTGTAAACTAACTGGCTGATTGTTGTCTATTCCTCTTTACCCATAGGGCACATTAATCCAATGTTCTGAAGACCTCTGCTGTTACAGGATCCTTTCCAGCATTTCCAAAGTGGAATTCCACAGTGTTGCCACATCTCGGCAAAGGCGGTGCTGGGAAAGACCTGCCCTCTCTTGCTATTTCCTCAGCATCTAGCTAGTCTTCACACTACCATGAACTATGGTTGGGTGAGAGGCTCTCAAGACAAGATGTAGGATGTGTGCTGCTGCATCTGTAACTACAAAGCCCATGTTAACATTGGTACCAGCTTGCTCTCCAACCCATTGTACCAGAATTTTATGGAGGGCTGACAATATAAATGCTGAGGTATGTTAGTGATCCATAAGCTCAGCATGGAGAAGGAAGGCACAAGAGCCCAGTTCCTGTGGCCTTCCAGCTCCACTGCCATCCCTCATCTCTGAGGAACTGCCACCCGCAACACCGGTTCCCTTCCAAGAGGAGTTGAGTTGCCACCAGTGCGCAATCAAAGATTGAAAGGTGTACTGTACGCTGGGTGCACTCCATAAATCTGAAGATAAGAGCACACACTGCCCAGCAGCCTTTGACAGCTCTTCTTTTAGCAGTATCATGCAGAAACAGAAAAGTAAAGGTAGCATGTTCCTATTAAAGGTGCTTCAAGATGACACACCGCTGCTGCTAGTAGTAATGGTGTTGGAGGCACTTGTAGTTTTGGTAGCAGGAGCACTAGGCATAACACTTGCCGGGGAAGGAAAACTTTCATTGCTTCCAACATGGTGTTCTGGACTTAGCAAAACGGCAGGAGGAGAAGGTGGTGTTTATAATGGCTGAGGAATGGCAGTGTTTCAAGAGTCATCTGCACCCTCCTCTAGCTCCTCCTCTGGCTCAATCTAGTTCCTCCTCATGTAAGGCAAAGGCAAGGTCCTTACATATCTGTGCAGAGGTGGGAAAAGCACTGGCATCTACCACTAGCTTAGAAAGTGGTATCAACTTCAGACTAGTCTCCGCTTCATCAGGCCTACTGTTGCTACTGCTAGTAATAATTTTGGCCTAAAGGCTCACAACTGCCCTAATTACCTCTTGTTTACAGGGAGTACTTTGGAACAAGAGGGGAGTGCTGCTGACTGTGGCACTGGAGAAAGAGGTGGAGGAAATGGAGGCTATGCACACATTCAGTATTTTAGTCACAGTAGCAACTACTACTGGTACTTGCTCTGCAATGTTTAAGTGGGTCATTCACAAATAATTTATGTGAAACATTGGGCTCAGACTATGACCCAAAAAATTGCAACTGATGCCCAGTTCTTCCATTGCTCTGTGCTGGTGGCTGCGACTGCAAAAAAAGTCTGCTTTTTGGGTGGTGGTATGATACCACCATAACCCCTGCTGGTCCGAGCCAGTGGGATAACACACCCTCTAAAACTTCTGGCAATGGAAGAGGGTCAGTCCATTACTGTGGCTGTCACTGTAGTGGGGGCTGCCACAGATGTTGTTGTGGCTGTGGCTTCTGTGGTATCTGTGGAAGAACTTTGAGGGGGCAGGCCCATTGTTGGCCGGCTTCTTCTGTGCATTTTGTGTGGAAAACTAAAAAGAAATGGTTTCTGTGAGATATATATGTCACAGTATGTAATGAAGTGAACTACTTGGTTATTTACTTTTTGAACTTTATTGAGAAAAAAAAAATAAGTTTATCTTTTTATAAGAGTTAGGAGTTATGGATTAGGGTAGGAAAGGGTTAACAATGAGAAAGTATAGGGGAAGTTGGGATGTTATACTACCAGTCACACACACACATAAAACACCAAAGTACTAGCCTTCCCTACACTTTTCTAAAATAATTAAGCTTTACTTAGTCAGAGTTCTCTCTCTTATTATAGTACTTGTACTTTATATAAATTAAATTTTAATCTTTTTATTGAAATTCAGATATTGGCCCTCTATATTCAAAACATTGACAGACTGACGAGAAACTGACTGCTTGGTTTCATCAGGCATGCAGTTCATTGTTCTGTCGATAAATTCCAAAAAATGTGGCTCAACCACAAAGTGCCAATGAGTGGCAATATGTCTGCCACAGTGTCGGATTGGGCCACTGGGATGCCCGGACTTTTTCCAGTGGGCCACTGCAGTTTGTTCTAGCTGATCTGTCAAATTAAAGCAGCATAATATGTGCGGTGTTCAATCTGTAAATCTGTACATGCTGTGTAAACAGTGAAAATGATATACGGTATATACTTTTACTTTTATTACTGGTCCTTCAGTGCAGTAGGAGACCGGAGGTCACGTTAGTCCTTAGAAACTCAAAGTCAAGTTATCAGGGAGGAACTATTTCCCTGTGCAGGCAGAGGCAGACAGGAGTAAATTCTTTAGCAGAAGATAAGAAGAACAGAAGAACAACCATGTGGCAATACTTTGTAGTAAGTACTGTTGCAGCAGGAAAACAAAAGTGATGTTTTTGTTCCAGTGCCACAATATATCTCACATTGCTCTTGATTTAACCTGAAACGGTTTATAAGGCATATTCTATGTAAACACTGCAGCTCTGTTTTTATTGCTGCAGCTAATGTATGCTTCAAATTGCAGGTAACCACACTTTCAACACTATATATATATATATATATATATATATATATATATATATATATATATATATATATATATATATATTTATTTATTTTTACATATATATATATATATATATATATATATATATATATACACATATGTATATATATATATATATATATATATTTATATATATATATAGTGTGTGCATTCTGCGGACATTGCGGGATATAGGGCTGGTCTGAAATTTTTCCAGAGCCCTGGTCTCCCATATGAAATAATAGGGATCACAGCTTCAGCAAAAGTCTACTGACATCACTCGTTGGCGCTATTTAAAGTGTTCCTACACAGCCCATACAGTGTGTTCACTGAAACAAAAATAGGTTTCTGTGTAGGAACACTTCAAATAATGCATACCTAACATCTATTGTACCTACACTATCTGCCTCACACTGGAAAATCTTGCCACTGAAAAGGTGGCAAGATTAATATGATTGAAGACCTGTACCTAACCTGCAGTGCAATCCTTGGAATATATTGCAATACTGGAGATATTTCTCCAATAAAATGCAGGTTACTCCCCTGGAATGCCCAACAAGCTCCAACCAACAGCTATCTCTATGTCATGTCTGTGAACTTACCTTACTAATAATGAAAGAAACAAAACACTTCCTATTAAAATTATTGGCGCAATTTTGATACCTTAGGTGGGCAGATCCGGCAGCGCTCTTCTTCTGTCTTCTTCAATAGCAGCGCTCCTCCAGGGTGTGTTCTTCCATACATCTTTTGATCTTCAATCTGGTGCTTCTTTTTTTCTGATTGTCCATCCAACATCCACTTCTTACATTTCTATTGGCTGATTTTTAAATTCTAAGTCCAATCAGCCAAAATAATTAAAAAATCAGCCAATCGAAATGCAAGGTTACCCCTCAGTAAAGGGGAACCTCTAATTCAATCTTCAGTGTGCTTTGGAGACAACATGAAGAGAATGTTGGACGTAAGATCAGAAGAATAAAGAAGCATCAAATAGAAAATCAGAAGATGGATGGAAGAGAACAGCCCCAGAGGAGTGACGCCATGGAAAAAAAGAGTAGAGGAGTGCACCCGGAGTTGCCCACCTAGGAAGCTGGATTCAAGTTGGTGAGTACTAACTTTTGGGGTTTAGTGTTAGGGATGGTTTTATTTTTTAGTTTAGGGTTAGTAAAAGAGCTAAATCACTGATGCCCTTTTCAGTGTTTTTTTGGGGGGTTGAGAGGTTACTTTGGTTTTATTATAGGGTATTTTGGATGCAATAGAGCTAAACGCTTCAACTAGGGCACTGCCCAACAAATGCCCTTTTCAGGGCATTTTATTAGAGTAGGATTTAGTGTTAGTATATTGTTTTTAGCAGTGGGCTTTTTAAAGAAAAACAAAACAAAAAAAAAACAGGACTTAGGATAGTTACTGTTTATTTTTATTTTTAGTAATGCTTTTTTTTTGGTAATGGTAGTGTTTTTTATTTTGTGTAACTTATTGGGTCTTAGGTTAGTGGTCTTGGGGGCTAGCTGATAGGGGCTTTAGTAGTGTAGGGGTAGTTTGCGATGGGGTTATTTGCGGTTAGGGGGTTAATAGGTTAGGGGTAGTTTGTGGTGGGGTATTGTCGGTTAATATGTAAGGGGTTAATATGTAATGGGTAGTTTCCAATGCAGGTGTTGGTGGATGGGGGGGTTAATAAGTTAGGGGTAGATTGCAGTTGGGGGTTAAGCAGTGCAGAGGTAGTTTGCGGTGGAGTAAAAGTGGTTAGGGGGTTAAGTAGTGTAGGGGTAGTTTGCGGTGGGGTATTGGCTGTTAAGGGGTTAAGCTGTGAAGGGAGTTTATTGTGGTGGGGGAATATGTCAGTTTAGGGGTTAATATTTATCTTTATTAGGTTTGGTGATATATTTAAAATGGATACTTTACTTTACATCAACAATGTAGGTGGTGATGCTGCTTGGAATATATAGCCAGCATCGCCACCCACTGCAATACTTTGCCGGCTTTCTTGACATGTCGACGGATTCCTTTTTAAAATCTCACCATGTCGCCACCTCATGGATCTTTCAATCATAGGGGCAATTGTGTGTTCCACACCCAGAGAGTACAAAAAAAGAAAATTACTATTATTCTCTCTAGTCTACACTAAGCTTCATTTATTTATTTAATATTATTAATGCACACAGTCTAACCAATACTAGTAGTTCATTGGTGTGCAGATACAATTTTATAATAGAAAGAAAATTATTTAATTGTGCTGCCCTATAAGATTACGTTTTATTTACTTTAAAGGGATATTCCAGCCAAAATTGGAAACCACATGGGTGCATTTCAGTATTGAACAGAAGCAATATAGCTGTTTCAAAAGTATATTTAAGAATGCACTGTACACCAGCATTTTAAACACAACACTAGCTCGGAGCACCTAATGTGCTTGTACCATCTGGTAATGACTCAATTTGTTAATTGCTGACATGATACAAGCCCCGCTGCATTATTTAAAATGTGGGTGCAGTGGCAATATCTAGCTATGCTTCACATGCACGTGCACAGAAAAATGTTAACACTTAAACAGTGATAACTTTTACTAGAAGCATTTTTGCCACTATATGTATATTGCAAATATGTTTCAGTTCAAAGATGTAATAAATATATGTGTATTTCAATTTTGACTGGTATGTCCCTTTAACTAACAAAATAGATTTTGTTTTTTCTCTAGTCTCTCTTTATTAAAAAAAAAAGATTGAGCCTACTAATTTAATAAAGTACTATGTTAAAATTAATCTAAATAAAAATTAAAAAGGTTTTATTAAAAACAAAAGCAACATGTTTCTCAGGACCCAATGATCGAAAGTGCTACGAGGAGATGAAATATTCGAAGGGATCTGCCGATATGTTGTGTGAGCTTGTGGGAATAATCCAAGCTCCCGACATACATAGCCGCATTACAAAGAGACGGTTACTATAGACACCATTGGTTGGCGATGCTGGGTTAGACACCTTCCAGCATTGCCAACCATATTAGAGATGTTTAGTAACGGATCCCTAAAATAGAACTGCCGTCTGACTAACCACTAATCTTAATACCCCTAAACCAAAGTACCCCACGATCTCAAACAAACACTGCACTAATAAAGATCTAAACCGCCACATACCACAAGTCGCTAAGGCCTTGATATTTAAAAGCTTCCTGCTCAGGTGAGATGATCTAAGACATCTCATCTGTAGAAAGATATTCACTAAAAAAGATAGTCACTAAAAGAAATTTTGAATTTGAAAGATATTTATCTCACTATGCAGGGTTTTGTATGTAAAAGAGAGACATCTACATAACAATATAAGGTCTAAAAGAAATCCCAAAGATTTTGCATGATTTCTCTCCATGCCGGCGAGGTTTTGAATATTAGGCCACATACCCACTGCAAGTACTACCTATTAACTAATGTGCCGCCACATGCACACTGCAAGAATCTATTAACCCCTATGTTGCTAACTATAAACCCCTATGATGCCACATACCCACAGCAAGTATCTATCTATTAACCTCTATGCTGCCACTTACCCACCGCATGTATCTATCTTTTAACCCTGATGCTGCCACACACCCACCGCAAGAATAAGAATCTAACTATTAACCCCTATATAGATAACTATAAACCCCTATTCCTCCACATACCCACCACAAGTATCTATCTATTAACTCCTATGCCGCCACATACACAATGCAAGAATCTAACTATTAACCCCTATGCCGCCACATACTCACAGCAAAGAATTTAACTATTAACCCATATGTCGCTAAATATAAACCCCTATGATGCCACATCCCCACCTGAAGTATCTATCTATTAACCTCTATGCTGCCACATACCCACCACAAGTATCTATCTATTAACTCCTATGCCGTCACATACCCACCGCAAGAATCTATGCATTAATCCCTGTGTCGTTAACTAAAAACACCTATGCCGCCATGACCCCCAAATGCAAACTAACCTAATACCTAACCCCCTCTCTAAACTAAACCCCCTAAGTTATAATATTTTTAGAAAAACTAAGTAAAAATTTTAAAGTAAAAAAAAAAAAAAAATTGCAAAAACCCAATTGCTGTCTAACCCTACTCTACCTAACCACCTCTAAACTAACCCCACTAAGTTACAAAAAAAAAGAAGCTAAGTACAAAAAATAAAAAAGCCAAGTTACAAAAAAATAAAATAAACTCTATTATCCAAAATAAAAAAATCATTATACCTAACGCTAAACTACATGCCCAATAAAATAAAAAAAAAATAAACCCTAAAACTAAAATATATTACAATAACCCTTAAAATGTCCTTTTTGTAGGGCATTGCCCTAAAGTGATCTTAGCTCTTTTGCTAAAAAAAGTAACAAAACCCCCCACCTACATTATAGTAACCCCCCATAATAACAAATTCTAACTGAGAAAAACCTAGCCTACAAAATAAAATTAAAAATAACAAACCATATTATTAAAAACACCCCAATAAAACTCTATCTAACCCAAAAAGTGTTACTCACAGTTGATGGGGCTCCGACTCCTCTTGATCCGATGTTGGACCCTCTTCATCCAGGCTCCAGATGCAGGGGGCCCATCTTTGCGGCAGCTGATGGGGACTTCTACCGCCTCCGCAATCTTTGGATCTTTGGCTCTCTTTGGGAAAACCCTCCTGTTCATGTGGTCGCGGCCGCACACTGAAATCCCAGGAAGCATGGAACCCCAATATATAGGGATACCACTTTATTCCGATAGGATGATTTCAAATCAGCCAATCAATATTGGCTGATTTGAGTCAACCAATAGCAAGGACTTTTTAAAATTTAAATTGTAATCATCCAATAGAAAAGCATAACCTCGCGGTAGCGGTAGCAATAACCAGCTACTTGTAATGGCTGGTTAATTATTGCACGTCTGCAAAGGAGCAAATTTGCCAGTTTGCAGGAGCTCAATAATTTAGCACTCCACTTGTAATCTAACCCTAGGCATTCTACATAACAATGTAACATTTAAATATTGAACATTTATGTGTAGGTCCTTAGCTTCTACAGTTAGTTTTAGCATATTAGGGGTCAATGTTTAAATAATATGCCTAGTCTTGTACAATGCATATTGTTTAAAGTATTGTAGATATCTTAAAAGGTATTTTATGTATGCTTAATATTATTGTAAACATAAACATATATTTTCAAATATATACTTATGTTTGAAATAATATCAAGCAACTATTTAATCCCTTTTAAGATATCTACAATACTTAAATAATCTACATTGTACATCACAATGCATATTTTGTCATAGGAGATGAGGTAAACGCTGCAGGGCCGGCAAAACCTCTATGCCTTATCCAGGATCCTGGAACTCAGCACCAGACTGGAGTTGAGCCCCATTTAATTTTTTCTTAAAAGGGGTGTTGATCAAGTAAGGTGCAAGGGATCAAGGCGGTCTTTTAGTATGTTGTTGGCAATTTGATAAGGCACCTAGGTATACCACTTGTTTGGGAGTGCTACCGTCTGGAAGGAATGAAGGACCACATTTGAAGTGTTCTAAAATTCTTTAAATTGTGTGAAGAAGTATGAAATGTCTAATCTGAAAATATTGAAACTAAAAAAAAAGTGGGGGGAACTTCCGGGTGGCGGCCATGATAGGTCGCATGACTTCCAGCTTCTTCAACCTTCAGCACAAATCTATTTAAAATATTCTCTCTAATACTACATCGCAAGTATCTTTTGGGACACCCTAATACTGTTAAGTACCATGCCTTGTACATTCCCATTACTTTTGGATTTGATGCACTATACAGCACTCCGGGAAGAATTAAAGGTTGCAACCTAACATCTTAACCCCCTGACAGGGCAATCACTTGCCTCTGTCGTTAGAAAGCAGTGACAAGTTTTCACTTTGCATCAGTAAGATACTGTAAGTAGCTGACATAACATTGATCGCCGCATCCATGTCTAACATTCACTATCAAACAGGCAGCATGGAGATTACATCATCCTTCTTTGCAGAACTACCAACTTGCTCATGAGCCATCATGCCGACTTAGAAGACAAGCTCTATCCCACACCTGATCATATCGGCATCTATTTGGCTCCACAACCCACTCACATTGAGCCCAACCCGCTAGAAGGAGGAGGTAGTGGTGCCCTGGGGCCCCGGCGTCCACACTCTACCTCTGAAAAGCTTGGGAGAGATCTGCAGCACAAGATCATAGGACTGACAATACAGCAAGTGAGTACGCTGGCAGATCGATCAGAGACTGCTCCCAAGAGTCCTGCATATCTATCCCGGGACTATACTTTTATGGGCACAGAGCTCCCCACAGATGAGCAACAGGGCAGTGTAAACCTTATGTTTAACCCACAAGCGTTCTTATCTCCAGCTCTGGAGTGTGACTATAAAGACCTCCTGAAGTACAGGGAGTGCAGAATTATTAGGCAAGTTGTATTTTTGAGGATTAATTTTATTATTGAACAACAACCATGTTCTCAATGAACCCAAAAAACTCATTAATATCAAAGCTGAATAGTTTTGGAAGTAGTTTTTAGTTTGTTTTTAGTTATAGCTATTTTAGGGGGATATCTGTGTGTGCAGGTGACTATTACTGTGCATAATTATTAGGCAACTTAACAAAAAACAAATATATACCCATTTCAATTATTTATTTTTACCAGTGAAACCAATATAACATCTCAACATTCACAAATATACATTTCTGACATTCAAAAACAAAACAAAAACAAATCAGTGACCAATATAGCCACCTTTCTTTGCAAGGACACTCAAAAGCCTGCCATCCATGGATTCTGTCAGTGTTTTGATCTGTTCACCATCAACATTGCATGCAGCAGCAACCACAACCTCCCAGACACTGTTCAGAGAGGTGTACTGTTTTCCCTCCTTGTAAATCTCACATTTGATGATGGACCACAGGTTCTCAATGGGGTTCAGATCAGGTGAACAAGGAGGCCATGTCATTAGATTTTTTCTTCTTTTATACCCTTTCTTGCCAGCCACGCTGTGGAGTACTTGGACGTGTGTGATGGAGCATTGTCCTGCATGAAAATCATGTTTTTCTTGAAGGATGCAGACTTCTTCCTGTACCACTGCTTGAAGAAGGTGTCTTCCAGAAACTGGCAGTAGGACTGGGAGTTGAGCTTGACTCCATCCTCAACCCGAAAAGGCCCCACAAGCTCATCTTTGATGATACCAGCCCAAACCAGTACTCCACCTCCACCTTGCTGGTGTCTGAGTCGGACTGGAGCTCTCTGCCCTTTACCAATCCAGCCACGGGCCCATCCATCTGGCCCATCAAGACTCACTCTCATTTCATCAGTCCATAAAACCTTAGAAAAATCAGTCTTGAGATATTTCTTGGCCCAGTCTTGACGTTTCAGCGTGTGTGTCTTGTTCAGTGGTGGTCGTCTTTCAGCCTTTCTTACCTTGGCCATGTCTCTGAGTATTGCACACCTTGTGGTTTTGGGCACTCCAGTGATGTTGCAGCTCTGAAATATGGCCAAACTGGTGGCAAGTGGCATCTTGGCAGCTGCACGCTTGACTTTTCTCAGTTCATGGGCAGTTATTTTGCACCTTGGTTTTTCCACACGCTTCTTGCGACCCTGTTGAATATTTTGAATGAAACGCTTGATTGTTCGATGATCACGCTTCAGAAGCTTTGCAATTTTAAGAGTGCTGCATCCCTCTGCAAGATATCTCACTATTTTTGACTTTTCTGAGCCTGTCAAGTCCTTCTTCTGACCCATTTTGCCAAAGGAAAGGAAGTTGCCTAATAATTATGCACACCTGATATAGGGTGTTGATGTCATTAGACCACACCCCTTCTCATTACAGAGATGCACATCACCTAATATGCTTAATTGGTAGTAGGCTTTCGAGCCTATACAACTTGGAGTAAGACAACATGCATAAAGAGGATGATGTGGTCAAAATACTAATTTGCCTAATAATTCTGCACTCCCTGTATATTATGTACCCATCTTTTACTTCCCAGGGGCCGCATATGATCCATTGTGACCTAGACCATCCCTTCCCAATATTGCGGGGACTACAAATGTGCCTTCGCACAATCTCACCATACCACAGTTGGGATCCTGGAGGTCTGCCAGCTCTCTGCGTTCCAGGAGCAGAACAAGGGCCGTTAATGGTTTTTACTTCATCCACGCGGTATGCCTATTGTGGTGGAGGGTAGCTGGGAATCTGCATTCATAGGACATACTATTAAAAACACAGTTAATCTTTGCTGGATTATATTGCAGGAAACGGGAGCAGGTTCCATTTTGTCCTCACATGGTGTTTGCTACCAGGTTAGTTGCCGTTATTGAACAGACCCTGAGAGGTAGATCTGTGCTCTGCTCGTCAGTTGGCTTTCTTTGTTGATCAAGAGACTTGAGACTTTCTGCAACAACTCAATGTACTGAGTGGGTAATTAGTTAAACACCCTTATTACATTTGTGCTTTGCCAAAGACTTTATACTTTACCCTTTGGTTGAATGGCCTACTGGGAACTTGTATGTATATCTAAAAGTTATGAGTTAATTTGCCGGGTGCAACATATGTGCATGTAAACACTACGATAGATACTGACACCATTATTAATTGGGTATTATGCTATAAAAGGTTTCGTCTCTAATATGTACTACAATAGCGATCTTATACTAAACCTTAAAGAGAGTGAATTAGAGGTGTACTTTGCCACATTTAGTACAAAAGCCTTGTTCAGAGGCTCCGAGTTAAAGTAGCTTGTTGGAAAACCCTGTTAGTAATAATCCAGGAGTAACATTTATAACGTTAAAAAACCTCAAACATAACACCTAAACTACTGCATAACGTACTGCATATGTCTCTCTCTATTTCTCTACTTATGGTATTGTAATTGCAATATTTTCATGTTCTGAAGATAACTATTTTACTGTCTTATGCATATGTGACATTTTCTGCATTATAAGAATCTATAAACATTCAGACTATACCCAAAAGATGCATTGATACCTCCAATTCCATTTAACACTATGCACCCTACTAAACAGCATGAGCTTGGCACAATTATCTGTCCCCATTTACAATTTAAACCAGGATATAAAATATTAGATAATCCGCATTGGTATAGCCGCCTTAGCCATTTTAATGATATTCAGTGCAAAACCCGCATCTCATTACACAGCTCTGTTGCTCTAGTTATCTTACCCAAGAGAGATAAGCCTACTTCATATATAAGATTACCTTAATCTATGTACAGTAGTTATGCTCTTTATATGTCCCCACCAGATGTTGATCCATAGCGTGCATAAACCGTCATAAGCTGACATAGAACAGTATGTTTCTAGTAGATAATAGCTAAAGACTTAGAGATCTAGAGTGGCTGCAGCTCTGACCGTGTTTTTAACTCCTTAATCTAATGTAAGCAATCCCATCATTTCTTTACAACATGACATGTTGCATTACTGGGAGGGGTTTCTCCTTCCAGCAAAGAGGTCATTGATACTTCACCACAAAAAAGAGATGTAAAGCTGTTTTGTAGATTGAGCATTGCCCAACACAAATACATTTATTCCCTACATCTGGTCAGCAGTTTCAGTTTTTTTTATTTAATCCACCTATATGTGCAATAGGGAGTCAACATCTTGTTTATAGTCCCGGATTTAATTTTTGGAACAATAATGCAGTTCTCCAAAAGTTTACAAGGCAAATGTCAGTTACTTTCCAGAATTTAATAGATTATCTATATGTGATTATTACTATACCTTTTGACTTACCGTGTTTACTTTATTTGTTTACTTCTCCCGCTACAAAAATGAAGGCCTATTTGGTGAGATCCATGAGTGGTCTCCAAAATTCCAAAGAGCCTTCTGCCTTTTCTATGTTCCATATGAGGCCCAAAAGTGGCCCCTTATATTCACTGTAAGGCTCAGAGATTGCATGGCATGTTATACAGTATATATTGTATTTCTTATTTTGATATTGCATTGTAACTGCTGCTTCTATTGATCTCAAAAAGTTTGTATGCCTTATTTCTATCCTTAATAAAAATAAAAAAAATAAAAAAAATAAGAATAATACTATCTAAAAAAGTATTTTATTTGCAGTCCAATAGTAGGATTCCAATATTGTCATTCTATGTAATAAGGACTTAATTTGCAATGATGTCCTCTAAGCACTAAGCAGAGTAAGATGTAATGTACTTCTACCTTCCATGTTTTTAATCTGTCCATACAAACCAGAGGTTAGGTACCGCTATAATATAATTTAAACATTAACTATCCTTCTACATATTAAGGAATGTATTTCCTATGATGTCCTTTCGACAGATCAAAATGTAACAGACTTCTACCACTCATAAAGATGTTTTAAAACAGTCTATGGAAATGCACTGTGATTGTGTTTGCAGTGACAAAAAACTTGAAGTGACATATCGTTAATACTCACAAATCCGAAACGCTTTGATTTGATCAGATTTCTAGTAAGCAGCTCTGAATATGTAAACACCATGGTAGTTTTGTTAGATGATGTACACTGTCTTTTTTTTCTAGAGTTGTATTTGTATGTATGATGATAATTTTTTTCCTACTTTAAATTTATTTGAATTGGATTTACCATGTTCTTAGGGGCCACCTTTCCAGACTGTGGACATGATTTTTATTACTGATTGATTTTAATTATATTACATATTATATTACTTTATTGTATGTTTTTTTGTGTGATTGTAAGGTGTGCACCTATATAAAGTTTTGATTTTTTTTGTGTAGCAAATATTTTGGAACTTTAGCATAGCATATTTTCTTTGCGCAATCTTAGATTTTGTTTTCGTTTAGATTCTAATTCTTACCTTTAGTTAGACGTTTATTATAAGGCAAGTTTGCTCTTATATAAGAAGCACTTTTTAGTTTCCTTTTCTTGTAACTAAATTGTATCAATCCAGTTTGAAATTATTATTTTGGACAAAGAACATATATAATCCATAGATAGCTAATACTGCTGAAACAAAGACACTGTGCATGCTTTTTATAACCCAATTAATAAATATTCTCAGTTAATTCATTATTGAATATTAACACCATATTAAGCCAGTCTACACTGCTAACCATAATTTTAAGTAGAAATATTTTTTGAGTCACTTTTTTGTGTCCTTGCTTGCTTGCCCGTTCTGGGATTAGCACTCAGATTGGATGCTTAAAGTATTGCTGTTTTTGTTTTGGTGTATTACGAATATGAAAATGGTTTGCTAATGAATAAAGTTATAAAATGCCCCTAAAAAAAAGTGTTTACAACATTTCATGACTAAATATACATGCCAGTTTATCAAGAAGAGAACAAATATTATGAATTAATGAAGGAGAATCTTTTTATCATCCAACAATTTAAAGAGGTTTAAGACTAAAGAATACTTAAAGGGAGAGTATACATTACAATTGTTATTGTTTAAAAAGATAGATAATGCCTTTACTACCCATTCACCAGCTTTGCACAACCAACATTGTTACTACCTCTAAATGTCTGCCTGTTTCAAAGGCTCTATTGATAGCCTCTTAATCACATGCTTTTGTATTTGCTTTTCACAACAGGAGACTGCTAGTTCATGTGGGCCATATAGATAACTATCACCTAGATTACAAGTTTTGCGTTGAAGCTTGTAACGCTGAAAATATGGCATTTTCAGCATTAAAACAGCACCGCAGCTATTATAAGCCTTGTTGGTATAGCTGTACTGCACATCTTTTAGCCTGTAACGCATCGTCAGTCCTGCACACGTAAAAATTAAGTTTTTTCATGGGATTCCCATAGCGCCGTTATTACGAGTTTTGCGGTACGGCTAAAAAGTGAGCGTTACACTCTGAAACGACAAGATCCATAATGTCAAATAAAGTCAGTAGTTATTAGTTTTACGCTGCAAAGCTGCATAAAACTCATAACTAAAGTGTTACAAAGTACACTAACACCCATTAACTACCTATTAACCCCTAAACCAAGGCCCTCCTGCATCGCAAACACTATATTAAATTTATTAACCCCTAATCTGCCGCTCCCGACATCGTCGCCACTAAAAAAAATGTATTAACCCCTATTCCGCCGCTCCCCGACATTGTATAAACGTATTAACCCCTAAACCGCCACCCCCCCCCGCATCGCAAACACTATTTAAATATTATTAACCCCTAATCTGCCACCCACACCACCGCTATAATAAACCTGTTAACCCCTAAACCACAAGCCCCCCACAACAAAATATACTAAAATAAACTATTAACCCCTAAACCGAAAGCCCCCACAACAAAATAAACTCATTTAAACTAGTAACCCCTAAACCTAACAACCTCCTAACTTTATATTAAAATTACAATTTCCCTATCTTAAATTAAATTAAAACTTATGTCAAATCAATATCAAATTAAAAATAATAATTTTAAACTAACAATTAAACTATTATAATTATTAAACTAAAATTAAACTAACTACCAATTAAATAAAACTAAACTACCAATAAAAATCCTAACACTACTCTAAAAATTACAAAAAGGATCTAATTACAAAAAATAAAAACTAACTAAATTACAAAAAAAACAAACACTAAATTGCGAAAAATAACAAACAAATTATCAAAAATAAAAAAGAATTACACCTAATCTAATAGCCCTATCAAAATAAAAAAGCCCCCCCCCCAAAAAAAAAATAAAAAAACTAGCCTACAATAAACTACTAATTACTACTAAAGGGCCTTTTGTGGGGCATTGCCCCAAAGATATCAGCTCTTTTACCTGTAAAAAAAATACAAACACCCCCCAACAGTAAAACCCACCACCCAACCAACCTCCCCCAAATAAAAAAACTACCTAAAATAACCTAAACTAACCATTGCCCTGAAAAGGGCATTTGTATAGGCATTGCCCTTAAAAGGGCATTGAGCTCTTTTACATTGCCCAAACCCTAATCTAAAAAAAAACTCACCCAAAAAACCTTTAAAAAAAAATTAACACTAACCCCTGACGATCCACTTACAGTTGTTGAAGTCCCGCTTGAAGGATCTTCATCCAGCAGGCAAAGTCATCATCCATGCGGCAAGAAGTCTTCATCCAGGTAGCCTCTTCTATCTTCATCCAGCCGGCGAAGTCCTCATCCAGGCGGCAAGAATTCTTCATCCAGGCAGCCTCTTCGATCTTCATCCAGCCGGCGCAGAGCGGTTCCATCCTGAAGACATCCGGCAGGGAGCATCCTCTTCATACGGTCGCCGCCGTACACTGAATCTTCAATGCAAGGGATGCGATTCAAGATGGCGTCCCTTGCATTCCTATTGGCTGAAAAATTTGAATCAGCCAATAGGAATTAGGGATGCTAAAATCCTATTGGCTGTTTAAATCAGCCAATAGGATTTAAGCAGCTCTCATTCTATTGGCTAATTCTAATTAGCCAATAGAATGAGAGCTGCTTAAATCCTATTGGCTGATTTGAACAGCCAATAGGATTTTAGCAGCCCTAATTCCTATTGGCTGATTTTACAAAAGGCTGTTAAAGGGATACTGAACCCAAAGTTTTTCTTTCACGATTCAGATAGAGCATGCAATTTTTAGCAACTTTCTAATTTACTTCTATTATCAATTTTTCTTTATTTTCTTGCTATCTTTATTTGAAAAAGAAGGCATCTAAGCTAAGGGGCCAGCACATTTATGGTTCAGCACCATGGAAAGCACTTGTTTATTAGTGCTGTCCAATCAGCAAGTACAACCCAGGTTGTTCAGCAAAAATGGGCCGGCATCTAAACTTACATTCTTGCTTTTCAAATAAACATTCCAAGAGAATGAAGAAAATTTGATAATAGAAGTAAATTAGAAAGTTGCTTAAAATTGCATGCTCTATCTAAATCACGTAAGAAAAAATTTGGGTTCAGTGTCCCTTTAATAACTATTTACTAACTAGTCTACCTAGTTTAAATTAATACAAACGTACCTGTGAGTAAAAGTGAAACCTAAGCTAGCTACAATATAACAATTATTTATATTGTAGCTAGCTTAGGTTTAATTTCACAGGTATGTATTTAGTTTTAAATAGGTATTATTTAGTTAATAATTGTAAATTTAATTTAGATCTAATTTAATTATGTTAAAGTTAAGGGAGTTAGGGTTAGGTTTAGGGTAAGGTTTAGGGTTAGGTTTAGGGGTTGATATAGTTTAATTTACCTTGTTGCGATGTGGGGGGGGCTGGCGGTTTAGGGGTTAATAGGTTTATTTAGAGCTATATTTTTATTATGTTAAAGTTAGAGGGTGTTAGGGTTAGGGTTACGTTAGAGTTAGGGTTACGTTAGGGTTAGGTTTAGGGTTTAATATAGTTTAATTTAGCTTGTTGCGATTTTTGGAGCTGGCGGTTTAGGCGTTAATAAATGTAGTATAGTGGCGGCGATATTGGGAGCAGCTGATAAGGGCTTAATAACTGTAGGTAGGCATCAGCGATGTTGGGGGCAGCAGATTAGGGGTGTTTAGACATATGGTTTATGTTAGGGTGTTAGGTTTAAACTGTATTTTTATTTCCCCATAGACATCAATGGGGCTGCGTTACGGAACTTTTATTTCCGCGATTGCAGGTGTTTTTTTTTGCAGGCTCTCCCCATTGATGTCTATGGGGAAATCGTGCACGAGCACATCTCAGCAGCGCTCTGATTGTGTGCGGTATGGCGCTCAACGCAACCATATTGCATGCAAAAGGCATATGTTTGAAAACTTGTAATGGCAGCGCTATAGGAAATTAAATAACGTAACTTTTATTGCGTTTGTTAATTTCTCTATAGCGTTCAAAACTCGTAATCTAGGTGATTGTGTTCATGCCCGAGAAGATATTTAAAATTTAGCACAACACAATACTGCAAGTCAATAGATAATACATACAAATTCATGTGATCAGGGGGCTCTGAGAAGATGATTAGATACAAGGTAATCACAAAGGTAAAAATTATATTAATATAACTGTGTAGGGTATGCAAAACTGGAATGGTTAATAAATGGATTATCTATCTTTTAAAATAAAAAAAATTCTATTCTAGACTGTTCCTTTAACCTGTGGGTTAACATTATGATATATTATTAGCACGTTTGTGGGTTAATTTACATAGAGAAACAAGCTGGTTTAGATAGCAGTATTCTAACATCATATGTTCACATATCTTAAATGAGCATTTATAAGTGAGGCATTAAGAGTTAGGCAAAATAATGATACAAGAATTAAACTCAATACTTACCACACTGCTGTTTGTTAAGCTAACGAACTGCCTATTATCTGCTAAGGAATGCTCACTACAGCAAGTTAACACTACTCTCTCTCTTCTGCTTTCAGGTACTTAATTGTGTCCTGCATCATCTCCTGCCAAATCCCCTGCTTTCTGTGGCAATTGCACTCTGTCTAACTCTCTCTTTTGGTATGTGTCTGTAGTGTGTGAAATAAGTTATGTATTTACTGCGATGATATCTTTATTGTCTTTTAACTATGTGATGTTCAAACCAATACTTGTGATAAATCCTACATTTATAAATTCACTAATGGTATAACCTCATACTCCTCCAAATTCTATTGTTTATTTTAACTTTTCTCACCCTGAATCAAACTTTCCCAACTGACTATCTTTGATCATGTCATTAACTAATTTAGTGGATTCAGCTGAATGTGCTGTCCTATTAATCTAACACTTCTATGGGATAGCATTGCTGGGGTGTAGCAGTGCTGGTTTAGATAGCTGTATTGGAACATCATATGTTCACATATCTTAAGTGAGAATATATAAGGGAGGCATTAAGAATTAGGCAATTGCTGCTGTAATGTGTTTCACTGGTTCCCTCGTTTGTAAAAAATGCTCAATATCTTCCTGTTCCTTTTTGCTTCCTTTTGTCTCTATAACAAACTACTCTATTTAATCACTCCTTCCCACTCACCACCTTCACTATTCATTAGCCCATCACTCTTACTCTCACCTAACTTTTGTACTCATGAACTTCACAAATGTCTAAGAAATGTATCCATCCCCCTGCACTTCATTCCAAAAACAGTCTCATTACTGCAAATCTGCATCTCATGTCAGTCTCCCTCTTGCTCATACAAACTGCTGGTGACATCTCCCCTAATCCTGCTCCCCCACAACTTCCCTAGCCTTGCCCATCCATATGTGCCTTTCCATAGACTTAGAAGACAAAAACTCTGGTAACCTTACTCAAATACTGACTTCAACCTCCCTGTTAACAATCCCACTGCCTCCTCTGCTAATAAACTTCTGCAACTAACTTTTTCTTTTGGTCTGTCACAATAGACTGACTCTCCCACAAAGATGATCACTCCCTTGATCTCAATCTTCACCAACTCCCCTTTTCCTTTTTCTGACCATCATCTCCTCACTTGCAAAATCACATCCCTCCCTACAACTCTCCCTCCTTCTACCTCTCACACCAAACTTCACAGAAGCATTGACTTTAGATCAGCTCTCCCAAACCCCTCCTCTCTTTCATATCCTCCTTTTCCTGCCCTGACCAATCTATCTGCTGCTATAATTCCACCCTCACATTGGTCCTTCACAATTTGGCCCCTCCTACCATAACTCGAAAATCACACACTCATCCTCTGCCCCGGCATACTCCTCTGGCACGGTACCTATGCCGTACTGCTGAGCAACACTGGAGAAAATCTAGCAGTTCAGCTGACTTTCTTCACTACAAGTTCATCTTGAACTCCTACTATTCTGCCCTTAACCTTTATAAGCAAAATAACTACTCTATTCTTTTTTTAAACCCAAAACGTCTGTTCTCCACTTTCAATACTCTTTTCCGCCCACCTCCTAATACAACTTGGCCTAGTATTGCATAACTAGATGAAAAAAACATATGTGATGTATAGCACTCACAATTAGTGGAGCACTCCTTTGGTGCTAGAGAAGCAGGCTGGGATTAAACAGTCACCCAGCAGTCTGGCCTCCGGTGTTGGAACAGCAATTTCTAGGTGAAATGGAAGCACAAAAATGCCAATATGGCCTAGTACTGTATGAATTAACAAAAAGTGATAATAGATAAGGTTGCACTCATATGTAGTAAAGCACCCCTCTTGGTGCAGATGTAGCAGGCTGGGATTAAAACAGTCACCCAGCGGACTGACCTCCGGTGAATCAGGAAGCTTCAGGATACTTTCAAAGTTTCAGATCGTAAATCCCAAAATGTGGTACATCGATTTAGATGTCAATTAAATAAGAGTATGGCAGTAAGTGGTAAGTAAAAACGTACTTTGATAAAAATATAAAAACATGCAACACGTTTCTCAACCAAAGAATGGTTGTTTCATCAGGCTTAATATAAAAATTATAGCAAACACTTGCTATATATACCATACTAAGTATCACAAATAATGAGCAACACCTGGTGTGGGTGTTCACCAATTATACGTGTCATGGTAACCAGAGTACACACTTAATGTGTGGCAAAATTTATTGACTACAGGGTCTGACCAATCGATGACACTACCACTAGTATATTTCATCACTACACCGCTCACTAGTAAATAAGCACACTTCTCTCCACTCAGAGATTTATATCCACACCTATATGCGTTATTACTATTATTATTACCCTTGATAATATATTCTCTACAAGACAGTGTGTTTAATCTTTGGAGAACGCACTTTCGATTTGACATGTATTATGCACACTATAACATATTTATTCACACATTCACCTTATTATTCTTATTATGCGATTTAAGATTATTCCCATTATGATTATTTTCACTATGGATCTATTTTGGGCATAATCGTTATATTACATATTAGCCACTATTTGCTTTCACACTATACCACCGCCACTACATAACAGATTTACACTCCCATTTGAGTTTACAGTTCCCCATATGATATATGTATGTACACCTTTGGATTTATTCTGATTGGTTGGAGTCACTTCACACCCTCCAATCTCAGGGTGATACATAATACGTCACTCAGATAGGCGTACACTATAGATAATGCTTGTGACATTTGTTGTCATACTGTCAGGGTGCCAGGAATCAGACTGAGACGAGAAGTGCAAAAATAATCACACCTTTATTAATAACAAAAAAATAATAAAAAGTCCACAAGTCAAATAACAAGCCAGGAGTCAAAACCAGAGCTTGTAGTTAGACGAGTCGAGTCAGGAGCCAAAGCGAATAGTCAGACGAGCCGGAATCAGGAACAAGGAAAACAGCAGAGTCAGGAACAAGCCAGGGATCAGGAACCAGCAAGGACGTCAGACAGCCAGGTAATATACAGGAACTCTCACAAACAGGTCTGAGACAACGCAAAGACAAAGCATACTGAACAGAGGCCCTTTAAATAATAAATAATTCTGAGACTGCATCCTGTCTCACACAGATGATGCACACCAGTCTGGCCATAAAAGGAAGTGAAGGAAATGAGCAGCATCCCCACAATGCACCATAGTCAGTCGAGAGGTGAGTAAAATGGCTGCCAGCAGCACATGGCAAACAAAACAGGGAAAAAACCCTGACAGTACCCTCCCCTCAATGACCCCTCCCCCGTGGGAAGACAAAAGGCTTATTGGGGAAACGGGCATGGTAGGCACGGAGGAGGGCGGGAGCATGAACATCAGAGGAGGGAACCCAAGAACGCTCCTCCAGACCATAGCCCCTCCAGTGAACCAAATACTGTACACGGCCCCTGGACATATGAGAGTCAATAATGCTGCTGACCTCAAACTCCTCATGATTGTCAACAAAGATAGGACGGGGACGAGGCAACACATTGGTAAACCGATTACAAACCAATGGTTTCAAGAGGGAGACATGAAAAACATTGGAGATGCGCATAGCAGGAGGAAGGTCAAGAGCGTAGGCCACAGGATTGACCCATCGAAGTATTCGAAAAGGACCAACATAACGGGGAGCCAGTTTCTTGGAAGGCACATGAAGGTTCAAGTTGCGGAAGGACAGCTAAACTCTCTCACCAACCTGGTAGGAAGGTGCAGGCAGACGCCTACAATCAGCCTGGAACTTTTGGCACTGCATAGAACGATGAAGGCAATCCTGAATCTGCACCCACGTGGAACGGAGTTGCCGGAGATGCTCCTCCAAAGCCGGAATACCCTGAGACATGAATGAATAGGGCAACAAGGATGGTTAAAACCCATAATTTGCCATGAACGGGGATCACTTGGAGGAAGCATTAATAGCACTATTACGAGCAAACTCTGCCCAAGGTAACAGTTCAGATCAATTATTGTGGTGATCTGAGACATAGCAACGGAGGAACTGTTCCAGAGCTTGATTAGACTGTTCCGCAGCCCCATTGGATTGAGGGTGATATGCCGAGGAGAAGGAAAGCTGGATCCCCATTTGAGCACAAAAGAAACACCAAAATCTGGAGACAAACTGGCTACCCTGGTCCTACACTATCTCCTTGGGTAACCCATGTAAATAGAAGACCTTCCGGGAAAAAATTGAAGCAAGCTCCTGAGCGGTAGGCAACTTCATCAAGGGAATGCAATGGGACATTTTAGAAAAACGGTCAACCACCATAAGGATAACAGTATTGCCATTGGAAACAGGGAGCTCGACAATGAAGTCCATGGAAAGATGTCTCCAAGGACGCTTACCATTAGCAATAGGTTGAAAAAGACCCACAGGAAGACATCGAGGAGTCTTATTCTGTGCGCAAACTGAGCAGGAGGCAACATGCGCAGCAACATCAGAACGAAGACCTGGCCACCAGAATTGTTGACTGACAGACCAAATCATTTGGTTCTTGCCTGGGTAACCTGCGGCTTTAGGATAGTGGTAAGTGTGCAAAAGTTTAGTTTGAAGATTCTCAGGAACAAAACACTTACCACTAGGTTTCTCAGGAGGTGCATTGGTTTGTGCAGCCAGGATCTCCTCCCCCAAGGGAGAAGTCAAATTAGTACGTATGGTAGCTAAAATATGGTCAGGAGGTATAACAGGAGTAGGTACATTTTCCTCCTTGGACAGAGGCTAAAATTGCCGAGAGAGGGCATCAGCCCTAACATTCTTACTACCAGGCAGGTAGGAGATCACATAATTAAACCAAGACAAAAATAGCGCCCATCTGGCCTGTCGGGGCGAAAAACGTTTTGCTTCAGATAGATAAGTTAAATTCTTGTGGTCAGTATGAATGAGCACTGGCACGCTAGTACCCTCGAAAATATGCCTCCATTCCTTGAGTGCCAAAATTATGGCAGGTAATTCCCTGTTGCCAATTTCATAATTGCACTCCGCTGGAGACAATTTCTTAGAGAAAAAACCACACGGATGCAAGGAACTGTCAGGCATAGGACGTTAAAACAAGAGTTCACCTATTCCAGTCTCAGACACATCGACCTCAAGAATGAAAGGCAGGACAGGGTTAGGATGAGTCAGAACTGGAGCGGCAGCAAAGGCAGTCTTAAGACTATCAAAGGCCTTAATGGCAGTAGGTGACCAATGGAGTGGATCATTCTCTTTACGGGTCATGTCTGT
Organism: Bombina bombina; assembly: GCF_027579735.1. Taxonomy (NCBI): domain Eukaryota; kingdom Metazoa; phylum Chordata; class Amphibia; order Anura; family Bombinatoridae; genus Bombina; species Bombina bombina. The sequence continues at coordinate 433,880,975 of NC_069502.1, read as the reverse complement.
GATAGGTTTGACCAAGGAAGAAAAGTTTTTAATAAACTTTTATAGTAATTTGCAAACCCCAAAAAACGTTGAATAGACCGAAGACCAACTGGGCAAGGCCACTGCAGATCTGCAGATAACTTGTCAGGATCCATGGAGAACCCTGCAACAGAGATAACATAACCTAGGAAGGTTACTTGAGTCTGATGGAACTCATATTTCTTGAGTTTACAAAACAGGCCGTTCTCACGTAGTCTCTGAAGAACCCGTTTAACATCAGAACGATAAGCCTCAAGTGTGGGTGAGTGTATGAGGATGTCGTCTAAGTACACCACAACACACTGTTGCAACATATCTCATAGGACATCATTAATAAATTCCTGGAAAACAGCAGGAGCATTACATAGGCCAAAGGGCATTACAAGATACTCATAATGCCCGTTCCTGGTGTTAAGCGCTGTTTTCCATTCATGGGCCTCCTTGATCCTAACGAGATTGTACGCGCCTCTCAAATCAAGTTTAATAAAGACTGTAGCTCCCTTGAGATGGTCAAAGAGTTCTGTAATGAGCGGAATAGGGTAAGCTTTCTTAATGGTAAGACGATTAAGATCCCTATAATCGATGCATGGTCTTAACTCGCCACCCTTTTTCTTCACAAAGAAGAAGCCAGCCCCTGCAGGAGAGCAGGATTTGCGGATGATCCCCCACGACAGAGCATCGGCAACATACTCCTCCATAGCACAATTCTCTGCAACAGACAGAGGGTAAACCTGGCCCCGAGGACGAATGGCTCCGGGTTGCAGGTCTATAGCACAATCGTAAGACCAGCAAGGAGGCAACGTACCGGCAGGCACCTTGTCAAAAACATCTAGGAACTCTCGGTACTCCTCAGGCAATTGAGATACCGAAGAAGTGCACAAGACTTTAACTGGTTTCCAAAGACAAGTGTAAATACATTGCAGGGACCAAGACAAAATTTCAGACCTGCGCTAGTCGAGACTGGGATTGTGCTTTTGGAGCCAGGGATAACCCAGAACAGCTGGAAAATGTGGAGAGTTTATCCCCTGGAACTGGAGGGTTTCAAAATGGAGAGCCCCAACAGCCATGGACAACAGAGCAGTTTCGTGAGTAACGAGTGCGGGCTGAAGGGGCCTGCCATCAATGGCCTCAATAGCAAGCGGAATGGACCGAGGCAAAATATGAATGGAGTGCTTTGATACAAAAGCACTGTCAATGTAAGAGCCTACAGCACCAGAGTCAACAAGAGCCTGGGTGACTGTGGAGGAGTCCACCCAGGAAAGGACAACCGTGACCAAAGGTTTCTCCTTAATCGGTTCCGGGGATGAAGATAAACCACCCAAGGTCTGCCCCCGACAGGACCTTAGGTTTGAGCGTTTCCCGGCCGTGTAGGACAAGACTTCAAAAGGGGGCCCTGTAACCCACAATAGAGGCAGAGCCCCTCCCTCCTCCTAAAGGCCCTCTCCACCACAGAGAGACACATGAATCCCAACTGCATCGGCTCAGCAGTACCTGGTGACTCGGGAAAAGGAGGCATGGGAGGAGAGGGAGGCATGGGTGGGAACAAACAAGTAGGAGACAACGGAACAGGAGGCTTCCGCAAGCGCTCCTTGAAAGAGGGCCTCTCTCTGAGTCTGATGTCAATTAGGATAAAAAAAGACACCAATGCCTCGAGATCCTCCGGTAAATCTCTGGCAGCAACTTTGTCTTTAATCGCATCAGAGAACCCATGAAAGAAGACGGCAACAAGGGCTTCATTGTTCCAACCAACCTCTGTGGCAAGCGTACGGAACTCAATAGCATACTGAGCAACAGATCTTGTACCTTGCTGAATGGACATGAGTCGTTTAGCAGCAGAGGAGGAGCGAGCCGGAACATCAAATACCCTTCTTCAAAAGGAGGCCACAAATTCATGGTAATTTGAAATCACAGGTTTATAAGTCTCCCACAAGGGATTAGCCTAGGCAAGAGCTGTGTCAGAGAGTAACGAGATGAGAAATCCCACCTTAGCTCTGTCAGAGGGAAACGCCTGAGGTAACATCTCAAAGTAAATGCCCACCTGGTTCAAAAACCCTCCGCACTGAATAGGATCACCTCCATATCGCTGAAGTAGAGGTGCAGAACCGGACATGTTCCTGGTAGGACTAGGTGCAGCAGTGGAAACAGGAGCAGCCATAACTTGTGGGACACTTTGGTACAAATGTGCAGTGCGAGTCAGCAGGGTTTGCAGGGCTAGTGCAAATTGATCCAAGCTGTGATACTGTTCATCCATCCTGGAAATGATGGCAGGTAAAGGTGGATTATTAGCATCATCAAGATTCATGGCCTTTGCATAATGTCAGGGTGTCAGGAATCAGACTGAGACGAGAAGTGCAAAAATAATCACACCTTTATTAATAACAAAAAAATAATAAAAGTCCACAAGTGAAATAACAAGCCAGGAGTCAAAACCAGAGCTGGTAGTCAGACGAGCCGAGTCAGGAGCCAAAGCAAATAGTCAGACGAGCCAAGGAAAACAGCAGAGTCAAGAACAAGCCAGGGATCAGGAACCAGGAAGGACGTTAGACAGCCAGGTAATACACAGGAACTCTCACAAACAGGTCTGAGACAACGCAAAGGCAAAGCAAACTGAACAGAGGCCCTTTAAATAATATGACATCACAATTCTGAAACTGCATCCTGTCTCACAAAGATGATGCACACCAGTCTGGCCATAAACGGAAGTGTAGGAAATGAGCAGCATCCCCCACAATGCACCATAGTCAGCAAGAGAGGTGAGTAAAATGGCTGTCAGCAGCACTTGGCAAACAAAACAGGGAAAAAACCCTGACACATACCCTATCACAACACAGATCTTTTCTCTCTCACAAGGTCCCGCTCCTTTCCAGCTCCGTAACACTTTAGTTACACACGCTGTATCAAACAAGTTATCTAATATCGAGCTATGAGTCCTCGATTTTCCACAGCAAATTTTGACCAGTTGCTGCAGACTAAAAGTAAGTAGTACATCTTATGAATCATGTATATAAAATCGGACACCTAGCGCCATGAATAAACAACTTCGCACTTTAAGATTCTGTTTCTCTTTATATATATATATGTTTTGACACTACAAATGTATAGTGCCAATATAAAGAATACTTCTTACTTAGATCTACTATCTAGTTTGATTGGATATCACTTTGAACTATTTCATAGAGGGCATGTGTGGCGTCTCTTGATAGTGCTTTTTGATAGTGCTTTTTTTTAGCGTGTTTTGATAGCAATATGTGTTGATATAGAACCTCTTTTGTGTATACCGACAAATGTATTTTGAGTGTTTATCTATTTTGATAATCTGTCACAATGATTAGCCATGTTTATGTTTATGTCATTAACTGGTCAGACCCTGTAGCCAATGAATTTTGCCACACATGAAGTGTTTACTCTGGTTACCATGACACATATAATTGGTGAACACCCACACCAGGTATTGCTCATTATTTGTAATACTTAGTATGGTATATACCTGTATAGCAAGTGTTTGTTATACTTTTTATATTAAGCCTGATGAAACAACCATTCTTTGGTTGAGAAACGTGTTGCATGTTTTTATATTTGTATTAAAGTAAGTTTTTACTTACCACTTGCTGCCATGACTGTTTTAATCCCAGCCTTTAACATCTGCACCCAGAGGGGTGCTTTACTACATGTGAGTGCAACCTTATCTATTATCACTGTTTGTTAAGTCATACAGTACTAGGACATATTGGCATTTTCGTGCTTCCATTTCACCTAGAAATTGCTGTTCCAACACCGGAGGCCAGTCTGCTGGGGGACTGTTTGATCCCAGCCTGCTTTTCTAGCACCAAAGGGGTGCTCCACTAAATGTGAGTGCTATACATCACATATGCTTTTTCATCTAGTTATGCAATACTAGGCCATGTAGCGCTTCTGTTTTTCTGTGTTATCCACAGATTGCTGAATTTGGATCAAGACCTTGATCTATCCAAAGATAGCTGCCTGGACCAGCCATCACTAATTGTTCCTGAGGATTTTTTATTTAATACCCTATCTGATCATATGGTACTTTGGTATATTTGTTTGTTGAGACACTGTATCACAATTTTTTACATTGTCTATAACCAGACAGATAGTATTTTTGCTTATCAAACATTGTAAGTTACTCTGTGATATTTATCACCTGTTTGGATATTGCAATCATCATAACCGACGTAGCCATAAATTTAGCTCTTTTGCCCCTGTTACTGAGGAAGAAGCTTTTGCCCTTATACTGTCCTCTCACCTTACTACCTGTCCCCTCGACCCCCTCCCCTCACAGCTACTCCCCTCCCTCTCTTCTGCCCTTATCCTTATACTCACACACATTTTAACCTTTCCCTCAGCAACAGTATATTTTCCTCATCTGTAAAACATGCAATGGTTACATCTATCCTCAAAAAACTTTTGTTCCAACCTCCCCATCCAACTACCGCCCTATTTCTCTACTGCGTCTTGTCTCAAAGCTTCTTGAAAAGCTAGTTAATGCATGTCTATCCCATTTCCTTACATTAATCTCCCTCCTTGACCCACTGCAATCTGGATTCACCCCATCACTCCACAGAAAGAGCAATCGTTAAGGTTAACAATGACCTACTTACAGTAAAATTGAAAGGCCACTTCTCTCTGCTTATCCTCTTTGATCTGTCTCTGCTTAGCCTTTGATACTGTTGACCACCCTTTTTTGCTCCAACCCCTCCAATCCTTTGGCATTTGTGACACATCCCATTGTGGTTCTTTTCCTACCTGTCTAACTGTACCTTTAGTGAAGCCTTCTCTGGTGCATCCTCTGCCCCATTACCACTTTATGTTGGGGTACTACAAGACTATGTCCTCGGTCCCCTTCTCTTTTCAATCTACACGTTGTCATTAGGTTCCATAATAAAGTGCCATGGGTTTCAATATCATGTGTAAGCCAATGACACCCAAATCTACCTCTCTGAACCAGACCTATCACCTTCCTTGCTAACCCATGTCACTAACTGTCTTTATCATATGTCATCCTGGATGTCCTCTCACTACCTTAAGCTAAATCTCTCCAAAACTGAGCTCCTTATTTTATCCACTTATTTAAAAATCTCCATCCCCCATTCTTTTATAACTGTCAATAACTCCATCATTACCCCTACCCCACATGCCCTATATCTTGGGGTCACACTTAACTCAGATATTTCTTTTACTCCTCACATTCAGTCCTTGGCCAAATCCTGCCACTTCCCCCTAAAAACATCTCTAAAATAAGAAATTTCCTTACTCAAGACACAACTAAGATTTTAATGCACTCTCTCCTCCTTTCCCACCTCAACTACTGCAGCTCTATCCTCTCTGGTCTCACTAGCTGCTTTCTAGCTCCTTTACAATCCATAATGAATGCCTCTGCTGCACCTCTCTGCCAATCACTTCACTGGCTTCCTCTTGCCTCCAAGATTAAACACAAAATTTAGATTCTAACATACAAGACCCTCAACTGCACTGCTCCCTCCTATATCTCAGACTTTGTCTCCAGATACTCTACCTCCCGTCCCCTTCGCTCTGCTCATAACCTCCTACTCTCCTCCTTCCCTGTTACCTCCTCACATTCCCATCTACAGGATTTCTCCAGACTCCTATCTTGTGATACTCTCTACCTCATTCCACAATATCCTCCCCTAGTTTTGAAAGCTTCAAGGGCTCCCTAATGATGCTACTGTTCAGGGATGCTTACAACCTACACTAAACTTTCCTAACTCCAGTTCCTCTCCTCCTTTGCTATCCCGTTGAAACCCCTTAGTATATTTAGATAAGGCTTTTCAGCACAACAGGCTTAGGTGCTGCACGTCACCCAGGGACCACTGCCTAGGTCCCCAGTTCACAAATCAAAGGAAAAGCAGGCAGGTGACAGCAGATATTAATTCATTTATTAAGGAGGTAAAAAAAGGCAACGTTTCGGGATTAGTCTCCCTTATTCATGCCATACCTGATACAAACTAAGAAGTGACTTATATACATGTATACCACTAGGTGGCGCTCAAGTGTATTTAACACTTTGTTATCCAACACTTTAACTTACTCATAACTTAAACTTACATTTATACATTTCCTATTCTGTATACATAGCAGTATATCCATGATTAGTTAGAAACCCCTTAGTATGTAAGCCTATGAGCCCAGCTGTTTGCAGATCACCTTCATAAGGGCCCTCTACCCATTTGATCCCTATAAATGTTACCTTGAATGCCACGCCTATGTTTATAGCGCTGCAGAATCTGTTTACGATCTACAAACATCTGATAGTAATAATAAGCATAGTGATAAAAAAATAAAATTGCTAAACATAAGTCCATTATTTTATGCAAGAACAGAGATGGACCTCTCTCCTCACATTTGTGGCATACAATCATCAAGTAAAATTTCAGGTTGCAAAAAAGATTTAAAAAGATTAAAACACCTAGGAGGGGAGGAGATAGAGAACATGTATTAAAATCATGGGAAATGCTAAATCCCTATTTAAGCCAGCTACCTTATTTCCTCTGCGAGCACTAGAAATCTGCAGATTTAGCGGCGCAGCTACTCTCTTACCTGTTACCAAGTATGATGCTGTACCGAAGCAGTTACTCATGGCTATGCACCCCTATGAGATCAACGAGAACATTAGGTCCGGAATAGGGTAAAGTTTTGGAGCCGAAAAACTATTATACAGTGTGACAAAGTTGTTAACCTACTGTTACCCTAATGAGTCACTAGTATATTGCCAGTATGTCAAAATAAGAGACTTGGCTACATTCTGGTAGCATGTCTGTTTACCTGAACTCATAATAAAGACCTGATACCAGCACTTGTCCCTCAAACTTTTAGACTGTTTAACTTACCTGTGATATGCAGTCATAAGCTGTTTCTTCAGGACTTAATATTATGTTACCAAATAAGTTTACCTAGTTCTTATCTTACTTTTGATTATATTTACTGTATATCTGTTCCTAGCTTAGCCTGCTCTTCTAGTTTATATTAGCCGGGCTACAAAACCTTAGCTGTACATTTAAATTAGGAGGTGTTCTCTAGATATATATTCAAGCTATTTGGCTTAGTCAGTGACTACATCAACCTTTGTCTTTGTTTATTGATCCCAAACCTTCCCTAGTCCCATATGCTGTTAATGCTACCTGCATTCACACCTATTTCTATTCTCCTTAACTTGCAGCTCACATAAGAGTCACTATTGTGGCTAGACATCATCTTTTACCAATATATATTCCCACTCGAGCTTTGGAGCTTTGATATTTTATAATACTTCAAGCTCATCTTATGTTTTTTTTTTAATATATAAATATAGAACCAGGTGGGTCTCACTGTCAGCGGGCAAAATGATGGTGGACCTGACCTGACCATACACTAGATGTCATGCCACAGATGACTGAAGTCCACATTCCTCTTAAGAGAACTATATTTATCCTTAAGGATGATTTACATAAGGAACAATATCCTAAGGAAATCATGAATAGAATGGGAACTAATACCCTCCCAATGAGACACCTTATATATTCCCCCCATGTTAATCTACCTAATCAGTTTAACAAAAAGCCAATTGTTAATTTTATCCTACCAGTAGCTCTACATTTACACTTAGAGGTTGATCATAGGGGGACTTTTCATCAATGTTACGCTTTGAGGTCCCACACAATGGACACCAGAGACTCACATAAGAAACTCAATACGTATTACATCTAAATATATATCTCATCTACCAAGATATTGCAGTAATTCCCTTTTTTTCAGATGTCCCGCTTGTACTGTCTTTAATGCTAAAGATTTCAGGCTCATTTTCTTATAGTATATGATTTGCTTCAGAGGCATAACTAGAAACCACAGGGCAAGGGATCAAGAATCCAACCTGCAATAAATGATGCCCCCAGCCACCCTGTAATAAATTATTCCCCCAGCCCCCTGCAATAAAATGATGCCCCAGCTATAAATGATGACCCCAGCACCCCAGTGGTCTTATAAAAAAATACAAGTCTGTGACTGTGTGACAAGCAGTTTAGAAATTGAATGGTTAATGATTTAAAAATATATTTGCCTCAGGCCAGATCATTTCTAAACTGCTTGTCACACAGTCACAGACTTTTATTTATTTTTATGACCACTGCTTCCTAGTTCAGCAGATAAAAGGTTTTAGGCTAATATATTTTTAAATCATTAACCAGTTCAATACATGTTTATATATGCACAGTATATATCAGCACTTAAGCACCTCATTACAAAAGGTCTGCACACACAATACATGTTTATATATTCACAGTATATGTCCCAGCCCCCCTGCAATAAATGATGCCCCCAGCCCCCCTGTAATAAATGATGCCCCCAGCCTACCAGCAATAAATTATTCCCCCAGCCCCCTGCAATAAAACTAGACCCTCTGATAGGCAACATTTTTAGGATTTTAAATACCTACTATAATGCATTCAGCTAGGGATCACACAGCATGTGCATTGAGCTGAGCATCTCTCCACTCCAGCCAGAGCCAACACTGCTGTCCCCCCTGAAAAAAATAAATAGATTACATTTTAAAAACAAAACACAACCTGTCTGAAGTTGGAATCCCCTGTGGGAGGGACCTGCTGGGCCCAGTCACAGTTGCGACGGTCACATCATCTGTAGTTCCGCCCCTGACTTGCTTTATATGTGTTAAGCCCAGATAGTTTACATCATAAAATATATATAAGCAAAATGAGGTTCTCCATCCAATATCAAAGAGTGTTCTCCTTCTGATTAAGATTACCTGCTGTAACTGCATACTCTTCATGTCACTGAGAGGTCCAAAAGTGGCCTCATGAGTCATTTAGTAGGTGTAAAGTTCGATTGGCAAACTATGAGTAAATTAAGATTATGATATGCTATATATAACCTTGTAATACATATCTTACTTGATTTATACTATATTTGTTCCATGAAACTATTTTTCTTGTTACTGTTTATTGGCCTTTTTTGTCTATTTGCCTTACAATGAACCTCAATAAAAAATAAATAAATAAAAAAAAACATTTTATTAGCTGTTAAATGTTAAAATATGTAAAACTTTTTAACATTTGACCATTAATTCTAGGAGAAATGTCAAGAGAAGAAAGCATCTGTTGTTGGGCTGATATCTTCCAGAATCTGCAAGACACTGAGCTTAAAGACACCTATAGCAATCAATGGACATTACAGATGGACAATGACCTAGATGACCTAACATCTAACTTGAGGCAACAGGGCTGGAAGATTTATCAGTCTTCCTCAATTGGAAAGTAGGTGGAATGATTTAGAAAATGTATGAAGTGGAGCTAAGAAAACTGACTGTTGGGTTGGGCTTGATGAAATGCAGACCATGATTGTCCAATTTGTTTTCATAAAGGAGATAACACTATCTTTTATTTTTAACTGGAAATGCTGGTAAACATGGTTTATAAATATTTTTGATCGAACAAGCTCCGCCCTTCTTGTTCATTCTTCTTTGGTTCACAAGATTGTGTTCCACACAAACTAGGGATGGCTATATAGCTTAAAAACTTTAAAAACATCCAAATATGTAACCATCAGCTCATTCTATGCACTTGATTATTTCCCATTTATTTTTCATTTAATTTAAAGATAATAATTAAAATATTCACTTGTAACATCTATGAAAGTCAACATTAAAATGTTAATTTAGTTATTTCAGATATTATTTTTACACAACATTCAGTGCTCCTCTTCCAATTAGTTTAAAACAAAGCCTTATGTTGTTTGTAACGTCATACAGGGCATAAATGGTTATCCCATTAGACCAATTCTTTCATGATGGTACAGCATTTTGTCAGGGATGTGATGCTATTAATTAGAGCATGATTACTAGTGGAGCGCTAGCAATATAGGGTATTTCACAACTCTTTGTGTGCAATTGAAATAGCGTGCATACTATGAGGTGAGCGTAAACATGTTCAATTTAGTGTAATTGAATTTAATGCACGTCTGGTTAGTCCAGGTTAACTCTTATGGGAGACAAAAAAGTTGCACAAAAAGCATCAAAACAGTTACACTCATAACACTGTCTGGTAAAAATTATAGAAAAGAGTGCATTAAAAAGTTACAAGGGCTCAATGATATGAGGTCTCAGGTGCATTCAGTGGCTTTAACATAGAGATACACACATAGATATGTCTAAATAAAAATAAATGTATTATATATAATATAATATATATATATATATATATATATATATATATATATATATATATATATATATGTGTGTGTGTGTACATATGAATTTCAGTATTTATTTGTTTTTGTTTTACTGAACATGTACTAACATATTTCACATTCCAATGTTCTTCACTTACAGGATAATAAAAATGTTTTTATTGTAACATATTTCTATAGATTTCTATCTATACCTATACCTGTATAACTATTCCTATATATAGAAAATTTGATGAAAGAAGAGGCACTCACAGGTCTTAATTGTTTCATAGAATTATAAACTTTATTGCTGTTAGTTATTCATCATATGGTTCAGTCAACGTTTCGGTCTTCGCAGGGAACTTTGTCAATAATGTATCTTAAGTGCTGTTGAAGCCCTATGTTCAAACCTGACACGCGCAAAAAGCCTCCGTTTATCAAAGTTAAAGGGACATGCCACCCACATTTTTTCTTTTATGATTTAGAAAGAGAATGCAATTTTAAACATCTTTCTAATTTACTTATATTATCTAATTTGTTTTATTCTCTTGATATTATTTGATGAAAAGCATATCTAGATATGCTCACTAGCTGCTGATTGGTTGCTGCACATAGAAGCATCATGTGATTGGCTCTCCATGTGCATTGCTTTTTCTTCAAATAAGGAAATTTAAAAAATGAAGCAAAATAAATTATGGAGGTAAATTGTAATGTTGTTTAAATTTCTATTCTCTATCTGAATCATGAAAGAAAGATTTTAGGTTTAGTGGCCCTTTAATGCTTGAGCGGGAGCGCTAAATAGTGCTCTACTCGCAATTTAGCCCATAGTATGTTGGTAACCCTTTTTATACCAGTACATATGTTTATAAAAAAAATATTTTAAACAGGAAAAATTAAGTTTATGTATATTAGCTTAATAAATTGATACATGCCACAATATTAATAAATGGTTCCCCCAGTATAGTTTAATACTTCTTCCACGTATATTATAAAAATTTATAAAAATAAGAAAATGAAGGCGAACCAAGCATGCATTTCATTTGATGTATTATTGAGATCACAACAATTAGATTAATATCACAATTAGATTATCAGCAAACTATTATAAGAGCTAATGGTGAAAACTAAAAATACAAACCAAAACATAAGACACAAAGGGAGCTAAAAAAGAAAAAAGACACAAGACCTTGTAAGTATTAGTTTCCTTCTGACCAATCAGGTTGTAGACATTTAAATTGTTCATTAAGGGGTCAAGAGGAAGCCTAACTCTGGTAACTTAGTAAGTTTTGGACTTCGGATATCGCAACATCGCTAACTTCTCCCTATAAACTTTAATGGAGCGTGTAAACCAAAAAACACCTATAACTCACGCGCTAACAACTCGACCACGTTTAACCTAGTGTAACCAACCCTTATTGAATTATGCATACTTTACATTTCAATGCTCTTCATTGAAGAAAATATTCTATTGTTTTAATATACAGTATATATATATGTATATATATTATATTTATATACTGTATATACATATATATATATATATATATATATATATAATTATTATGTTGTAAAATATATATCTTTTCAAATATACAAATAAATACAGGTATAGGTATGAACAAATAAATAAATATATCTATTTAAAAAAATGATTGAACATTTTCCCCTATGTGAAGAACATAGGAATGTAAAATATTTACAGTACATACACAGCAAAACACAATATTAAATATTAATATTGATTAAAAATTATTTTTTATTATTTTGAGGTATTTGAGGTATTTGAGTGGAAAGGGCTCCAATGTGTAAACACTATGGGCTAGATTACAAGTTGAGCCCAAAGTATCGGTTCCACAAAAGTGATTTCTGTGCTTAATTTAGTAATACCAGTATTATTACAAGTTAGGTGCAATGCAAACACGACCTCATGTTCGCATTGCATGGTAGCATTGAGCTCAAGAGAGAGTGATTCCTAGGCTCCAATGGGAGCCGCGTCTGATGCCGTCAGACAAAGCATGAGAACTAAGCAACAAAGGGGGTAAGTTGTGCAGCGATGGGAAGCAAATATAAATATATGTATATACACATATTAACACATAAATATATTAGTATATATTAATATGCATATATATTTACAGGGATAACACATTCCTCATAGACCAAAATGTAAAGGTACCTTTCAGTGCCATTTTTTTCTAGCACCCCACACCGCCACACTTAACTCCATAAAACTGCTTCATGCAGTCTTTAAATTTGTTTTTTAAAGATGCAATTTTTTTTTTTTAAATTATAGACACAAACACTAAAGTTTGGGGCCAATTGGGGTCCTTTTTGAAAATTAACCAGAGAGCTGATCTCTGGTTAATTTTCGAAGCGTTTATTTGCTACCATAAGCTCGCAGTAGCAATAACCATCCACTTGTAATGGCTGGTTATTTATAGCGTGCCCATAAATGGGCGAATTTGCCTGTTTACGGGCACACAATTAATTAGCGCTCCACTTGTAATCTAGCCCTATATGTGTATATGTGTATATGTGTTTATATGTGTATATATGTATATATTTAGCCATGTATGTATATATAGCCCTTTGCAGTCAAGCACCTTGACTTATACCATATACCTTTGAACTCATAACTTTTTTTTATTAATATTTATTTGAATAATTTTTATTAGATAGTGGATATATGAGTGTACATGTATTTTTATTGTATTTATATTGTGATTAGTGCAAATTACATTTTTGTCCTAACCCTTTACAAAAGGAGGCCCATTTATCAAGTTCTGAATGGAGCTTGAGGGCCTGTGTTTTTGGCGAGCCTGCAAGCTTGCCAGAAACAGCAGTTATGAAGCAGTGATCTAAAGACCGCTGCTCAATAACCTGTCTGCTTGCTCTGATGAGTGGACAGAGATCGCCACAATTCAACCCGATCGAGTACGATCGGGTTGATTTACACCTCCCTGAGTCTGCAGGGGGCGGCCTTGCACCAGCAGCTAACAAGAGCTGCTGGTGCAATTCTGAATACGGAGAGCGTATTGCTCTCCGCATTCAGCAAGGTCTGGCGGACCTGATCTCCACTGTTGGATCAGGTCCGCCAGACCTTTGATAAATAGGCCTCCATGTCTTCAGTTGCACTAATCGATGAGCGCAAATGTAGTTTGCACTCGTGCGTTCATGTTTACTTTCAACTTGCAATATGAGTGCAAGCGAGAGTGGGCACGATATTTCTATATTGTGCGCTAATGTTAGCGCACCACTTGTAAGTCTCTATTATGGAATGTCTCCCCAAGAAAAGTCCATAAAAAACAAAAACAATTAAGATGCCTTACTGGAATCCTTTTCTAATATGAAAAAAAACAGCACAATTCTTAAAGGGATAGTAAATAACTTTCTGATTTACTTCTAATATACATTTATTTATAAATTCTGTTGAAAAGCAGGGAAATATGCTTTGGAGTCGGCTCATTTCTGGAGAACTATATGGCAGTCATTTTTCAAGAATGTTATCTATTTGCAAGAACACTAGATTGCAGCAATGTTTCCTGCTATGTACAGTGGGTATTGAAAAGAATCACCCCCCTTTGAAAATAATCACATTTTGTTGCTTTGCAGCCTGAAATAAAGACAGACACAGTTTTTGTTTATCCAGTTGTAATTACTCAGTGCAACTTATATCATCCAAATGAAAGATATAACACCAACATGTCAGGCAAAAATAAAGACAATTCAAAAACAGAATCACTGAGCTAGAAAAAGGATCAACCCCTTGTGTCAGTATTTTGTTGAACCACCTTTTGCTTTAAGAACAGCCTTTAGTCTGTTGGGATATGTTTCTACTAACTTTGCACATCTAGAATGTGCAATATTTGCCCACTCTTCTTTGCAGAACTGCTCCAGTTCCGTTAGGTTTGATAGTGACCGTTTGTGGACTGCAATCTTCAAGTCATGCCACAGTTATTCAATGGGGTTTAAGTCTGGGCCCTGACTAGGCAAAGCAAGGAGATTCATATTTTTCTCCTTCAACCACTGTGTGGTCATTTTTGCTGTGTGATTTGGTTCATTGTTATGTTGGAAGGTAAACCTTCTTCCCATCGACAACTTCATGGCAGAGGGCAGCAGATGTTCCTCAACAATTTGACTGTATTTTGCCCTGGCCATTATTCCTTCTATCCTGACAATTGCTCCAGTGCCTGCTGCAGAGAAACACCTACATAACAGGATATTAACACCTCCATGCGTTACTCTAGGTATGGTGTTATTTGGATGGTGAGTTGTATTGGATTTCAGCCAGACATATTCGGCTAGATTACAAGTTTTGCCGGTAAAAACTTGCGGGGCTAACGCTCCTTTTATTTCCAGCGCTTACTTTAAACAACGCTGGTATTACATGTTTTCTGAATGGCTGCGTTAGCCTCAGAAAAGTGAGCGCTGAGCAAAATTTACCTCCACTTCTACCTGTAATACCAGCTTTGCTTACGGTAGCAGTAAGCTGGCTAAACGTGCTCGTGCACGATTTCCCCATAGGAAACAATGGGGCTGAGACGGCTGAAAAAAAACCTAACACCTGCAAAAAAGCAGCGTTCAGCTCCTAAATCAGCCCCATTGTTTCCTATGGGGAAACACTTTCTAAGTCTACACCTAACACCCTAACATGAACCCTGAGTCTAAACACCCCTAACCTTACACTTATTAACCCCTAATCCGCCGCCCCCGACATCGTCGCCACCTGCATTATATTATTAACCCCTAATCTGCCGACCGGACATCGCCGCCACTATGTTAAATGTATTAACCCCTAAACCGCCGTGCTCCCGCCTCGCAAACACTATAATAAATATTATTAACCCCTAATCTGCCCTCCCTAACATCGCCGCCACCTACCTACAATTATTAACCCCTAATCTGCCGCCCCCAACGCCGCCGCTACTATAATAAAGTTATTAACCCCTAAGTCTAACCCTAACCCTAACACCCCCCTAAGTTAAATATAATTTAAATAAATCTAAATAAAATTACTATAATTAAATAAATTATTCCTATTTAAAAATAAATACTTACCTATAAAATAAACTATGATAGCTACAATATAACTAATAGTTACATTGTAGCTATTTTAGGATTTATATTTATTTTACAGGCAACTTTGTATTTATTTTAACTAGGTACAATAGATATTAAATAGTTAATAACTATTTAATAGCTACCTAGTTAAAATAATTACAAAATTACCTGTAAAATAAATCCTAACCTAAGTTACAAATACACCTAACACTACACTAGCAATAAATTAATTAAATAAATTAACTACAATTATCTAAACTAAAATACAATTAAATAAACTAAACTATATTACAAAAAAAAACAAACACTAAATTACAAAAAATAAAAATATATTACAAGAAGTTTAATCTAATTACACCTAATCTAAGCCCCCTAATAAAATAAAAAAGCCCCCCAAAATAATAAAATTCCCTATCCTAAACAACATTACAAAGTAATCAGCTCTTTTACCAGCCCTTAAAAGGGCTTTTTGCGGGGCATTGCCCCAAAGTAATCAGCTCTTTTACCTGTAAAAAAAGAAATACAATCCCCCCAAACATTACAACCCACTACCCACACACCCCTACTCTAAAACCCACCTGATAGTGTTCACCCAGCCGGGCACCGATGGGCCAGAAGAGGACATCTGGACCGGCAGAAGTCTTTATCCTATCCGGGCAGAAGAGGACATCCAGACCGGCAGAGATCTTCATCCAGGCGGCATCTTCTATCTTCATCCTTCCGGAGCGGAGCCATCTTCTATCCAGCCGATGCGGAGCCATCCTCTTCTTCCGATGTCCTAACAATAAATGAAGGTTCCTTTAAATGACATCATCCAAGATGGCGTCCCTCGAATTACGATTGGCTGATAGGATTCTATCAGTCAATCGGAATTAAGGTAGGAAAAATCAGATTGGTTTATTTTATCAGCCAATCGGATTGAAGTTCAATACGATTGGCTGATTGGATAAGCCAATAGAATGTGAGGTCAATTCTATTGGCTCATCCAATCAGCCAATTGGATTGAACTTCAATCCGATTGGCTGATTAAATCAACCAATCAGATTTTTCCTACCTTAATTCCGATTGGCTGATAGAATCCTATCAGCCAATTGGAATTCGAGGGACGCCATCTTGGATGACGTAATTTAAAGGAACCTTCATTCATCGTTAGAACATCGGAAGAAGAGGATGGCTCAGCGTCAGCTGGATAGAAGATGGCTCCGCTCTGCTCCGGAAGGATGAAGATAGAAGATGCCGCCTGGATGAAGATGTCTGCCGGTCCGGATGTCCTCTTTTGCCCAGATAGGATAAAGACTTCTGCCGGTCCGGATGTCCTCTTCAGGCCCATCGGTGCCCGGCTGGGTGAACACGGCTCAAGGTAGGGTGATCTTCAATGGGGTAGTGTTAGGTTTTTTTAAGGGGGGATCGGGTTGGTTTTAGAGTAGGGGTGTGTGGGTGGTGGGTTGTAATGTTGGGGGGGGTATTGTATTTGTTTTTTTTACAGGTAAAAGAGCTGATTACTTTGGGGCAATGCCCCGCGAAAAAGCCCTTTTAAGGGCTGGTAAAAGAGCTGATTACTTTGTATTTTAGTATAGGATAGGGAATTTTATTATTTTGGGGGGCTTTTTTATTTTATTAGGGGGCTTAGATTGGGTGTAATTAGATTAAACTTCTTGTAATATTTTTTTTTTGTAATTTAGTGGGGGGTTTTTTGTAATATAGTTTAGTTTATTTAATTGTATATTATTTTAGATAATTGTAGTTAATTTATTTAATTAATTTATTGATAGTGTAGTGTTAGGTGTATTTGTAACTTAGGTTAGGATTTATTTTACAGGTAACTTTGTAATTATTTTAACTAGGTAGCTATTAAATAGTTATTAACTATTTAATAGCTATTGTACCTAGTTAAAATAAATACAAAGTTGCCTGTAAAATAAAAATAAATCCTAAAATAGCTACAATGTAACTATTAGTTATATTGTAGCTATATTAGGGTTTATTTTATAGGTAAGTATTTAGTTTTAAATAGGAATAATTTATTTAATTATAGTAATTTTATTTAGATTTATTTAAATTATATTTAACTTAGGGGGGTGTTAGGGTTAGGGTTAGACTTAGGTTTAGGGGTTAATAACTTATAGTATACTATAAGTACTATAGTAGCGGCAACATTGGGGGCGGGAGATTAGGGGTTAATAATTGTAGGTAGGTGGTGGCGACATTGGGGGGGACAGATTAGGGGGTTAATAAAATTCATTATAGTGTTTGCGAGGCGGGAGTGTGGCAGTTTAGGGGTTAAGACATTTATTATAGTAGCGGTGATGTCCGGTCGGCAAATTAGGGGTTAATAAGTGTAGGTAGGTGGCGGCGACATTGGGGGTTAATAAATATAATGTAGGTGTCGGCGATGTTAGGGGCAGCATATTAGGGGTTCATAGGTATAATGTAGGTGGCGGCGATGTCCGGTCAGCAGATTAGGGGTTAAATAATTTTATTATAGCGTTTGCGATGTGGGGGGCCTCGGTTTAGGGGTTAATAGGTAGTTTATGGGTGTTAGTGTACTTTTTAGCACTATAGTTAAGAGCTTTATGTTCTGGTGTTAGCCCATAAAACTCTTAACTACTGACTTTTATATATGGTAGGAGTCTTGGAGGTAGAGGCTGTACCGCTCACTTCTTCCAAGACTTGTAATACCAGCGTTAGCCAAATCCCATTAAAAAGATAGGATACGCAATTGACATGAGGGGATTTGCGGTATGGAAAAGTCGCGGAAGAAAAGTGAGCGGTAGACCCTTTCCTGCCTGACTCGTAATACCAGCGGGCGTTAAAAAGCAGCGTTAGGACCCCTTAGCGCTGCTTTTTAAAGCTAACGCAGAACTCGTAATCTAGGCGATTGTTTGGTGTTAAGGCCAAATAATTCAATTTCAGTCTCATCTGACCATAACACCTTTTTCCATGTGGCCTCAGAATCTCCTAGGTATGTTATGGCAATGCTCAGTCGTAACTGCATGTGGTATTTCTTGTGGAGTCGCTTTTTTCTTGCAACCCATACATGCCACATTTGTGGATAATTTGTGATATTGTTGTCACATGCACACAATGACCACTCTTTGTCATAAATTTGCTTCAGAGTTGCTGTGAGCCTCTTGGTAGCCTCTCTGACCAGTTTCCTCCTGGCTCTTTCATCCAGTTTGGAGTGACGTCCTGATCCAGAGAGGGTCTGTGTTGTACCAAATACCTTCACTGTCCTTCTAGGCCAGAGCTTTCCAAACTTTTCATGTTGGTGACACACTTTGTAGACCTACATCATTTCGCGACACAGTAATTCAGTTGTACCAGCAAACAAGAGGTTAAACTAACTTGTTTTAAAAGATACGGACACATGCATAAATTATATAATAACAAAATGCATTTACAAGTAACAGTATGTAAGTATGTGCAAGAATTAAAAAAAAGTTTAATAACACCAATAGCTACTTACTATTTTAATGGGATGTATAAGGTTGATGGAATGAACACAGTTTCGGAATATTTGGTGTAATATTAGATAAAGACACTTGCATTTCATCATCAAGCATTTTAAAGCTTCCACTTCCTATCCATATATCAAGAGCAGGAGCAGCAATGCTCTACTGGGAGCTAGTTGCAAAAAAATCCAACTGACTTCTGACTTTAGCTCAGCATTTAAGCTGCCACCCTCAGAGCTCTGTGAGTCCGACTGACAACTGCCCGCGCGGCAAACACACTGCTGTCCCACTCACTGGCTACACTTGCAGTCACGAGCCAATTAAGGAGACTACACGTGCAGTCAGGAGCCAATGTGCCGCCAAATCCGCCAATGGTAATAGTTTCAGTTCCCACTGAGCTGTGCCAATTGGTTAAGATGATCTGTGACCCACTAGGTATCAATCACGTGTCAACCATGTGATATGCGTAGCAGGCAGGTGGAAAGTCAGAAACCAAAAAACAATTTAAAAAAAAAATAATTAAATTTAAAAAAAATTGTGCTGAAGCAGGGACACACCTACACACTGCTGCTGACACACTAGTGTGTCCCGACACACAGTTTGGAAAGCACTGTTCTAGGCATTGATAAATTCTTTGATATTTTCTTGTATCTATATCCTGACTTGTGCCTGTCCACAACATTATCCCGGAGATCTTTTGACAGTGCCTTGCCACCAATAGTTGATTGTTTGCTTCAGTTGCACTACCAGGGACTGAGATGCTCCAGGAAAGCTCTTTTCATGCTGAGCTAATCAATATGCCCACAGCTGTTCACAGTTGAAGGTCAAATTGCTTTGTGTGTGCTGTTGAGAAGGTGATTAGCTATACCTGATTGAATTTACAAGTAATTTTAGGAGGGAGTGATCCTTTTTCCAACTCAGTGATTCTGTTTTTGAATTGTCTTTATTTTTGCCTGACATGTTGGTGTTATATATTTCACTTCAGATGTTATAAGTTGCAATGGGTATTTACAACTGGATAAAGAAAACTGTGTCTGCAGTTATTTCAGGCTGCAAAGCAACAAAAAAGGGGGGTAATTCTTTTTAGTACCCACTGTAGTGCTCCAGGTGCCTACCTAGGTATCTCTTCAACAGAATATCATGTAAACAAAGCAAATTTGATAATAGAAGTAAATTGGAAACTTTTTATAATAGTATGCTCTGTCTTAATCACAAAATACATTTTAGGGGTGTCATATCCCTTTAACCACATAAGTCCTATAACATTTGTGGATAATAGGTTCACACTGCTTTATCCAACTTATAGGTGACTTGGATTAGACTTGTACAGAGTTCAACAACAAGTGGCCCCAGATATATTATAGATAGAGAGATGAAAGATATATAGATGATAGATAGATAGATGATAGATTATATATTTTAAAAAATAACATTTTGGGGGCGGAGTCCGGAGCTCACGAGAGCAGTCGCATAATCTTGCTGCTCTGGTCCTAGCTATGCAATGTACACCTTTATATATCGTTTCCCATAGAGTTGATTCCTGAGAAACTCTCTAAACACTCCTTAGACTATTATTTAATGGTTGGTGGAAGCCGAATTTAATTTCAAGAGCTATTTTTTTTTAGCTAGGACCAGAGCTTAGTTCTGAACCTGCACAGGCGGCGGCTATCTTTCCACCCTCGTGGCTACAGATTTTCCCAAATCTACCCAGACTCTCAAGAGACAGTGAGGACTTTTGCCATCATCTAAACCCCCCGGTGGGTACTCTTTGCAGGCCTGTCGTTACAGAGCAGTGCTACCTTACTAATCACTGCAATAGCACCAAAAGCACCGCAAGTACAACCGACAATTTGCATCTACTGTGCTAACACCGCAAATTTTTTAAAGGCACTACACAATCTATTGGCAGATCATCATGCAGCCCTTGCTGAACAACTAACTATGAGAAGAAACAGATCAAAATCCATCACTTCAATCCATAATTGCGTGCATACTGCAATAGGATTATTGCAGAAATCCTCCAAGTAAAGTAGCACAAAAGTGCGACTGCTACTTTTGTGCTACTGAACAACTAACAATGGCATTTAAACCTGAACCCCCGCAAGTATCCCGGCTACCTGTACAAGTTGAGCCTGTTGTGGGGATGTGCCTAGACAACAGCGCGTTGGGGCCCCAGCGCTTTGCAACTACCTTGAACATCCAGGACAAAACCAAGGCGCAATCTGTCACAGAGCTCGAGTCCGGAGATGCAATGCCTGCAGCCGGGATCAGTGACAGGCTTGTTACAAGCAACGCTGCTTCTTTATAGAACGACATCAATTACACAGTTGAGTCCCAATTTGTATTTATGCCTGTTCCGATCGCATGGATATCCACACACAAGAGAGTCACTGTCATGGGTATCCCCCAGAGCCAAAGAGACACACGATTGTTAAAATATGCTCCTCTCCTACTTTTATGTTCAAGGGAGCCCCGTGTTATACAGAGTTGACAGGGCTTAACTGGGAGGCTGTCCAGGTACTGAGACATTACCTTTCTTCTTTCTCACCTGTATGGCCAACACCCCTGGCGATTTTACAGCTGTCTGACACTGTGGATTACCTCCGGGAGACCCGGTCAGGAGTGGGGTAAATTTAGGACATACCAAGAACAACAGAACTATGACACTTAGTTTATTGCTCCCCTGTACTCGATTCATGTAAGGTATTGTTATATTTTCATAGCAGGCCTCTGACCCTGATGGAGTCTTTATGGTCCGTTTCATGGTTCATGGGGGTTTTGCCTCTCTATACAATTGTACTCCTGCCTATGTGTTTATGTTGCTTTATATAGTACATTTACTTGACACAGGGATGTGGCTAGCTGCAAATCTGTTAATCTAAGCTGCCTGAGTATCTGCTTCCCATAGACTAGATAGGGGGGCCATCACAGTATCATTGTTTTATGCTAAATACTGTTTCCCATAGACTGAGTAATCCCATGTGTTGCTAACATCTATTATTCTGCAAAGGTGCTGCATGGTATTGCACCGTCAGCGGCCGAGATGGTGCGTTCTCTATGCAGTTATATGATCAGTCTCTTTCCAGTTTGTAGAGGATACCATACATGCTCAGTCTATTATAGTGCACCCCTAAAATGTGTTGATTGCCCCGAATTGTATTTTATAATGTATTTACTTTTTAGTTGGCTAATTTTCTGTGAGAGTGCAATTATAGACCTTCTGGACCTTATTTAATGCAGGCCAGGGACCCCTCCTTTACTTTCTCAGTTTCCTTATTCTAGATAGGAAATATTATATTATGTGAATGTTCAGCAGTATAGTTAGTACCTTTGCCTTATCCTTGTTCTACAACTTATCCTGAGACCATTATTTACCGAGAGTTGGTCAGTATAGAATAATTTCTGTTATATAATATAATAATGAACATAAAACCTGAGGTCCGAATAATGAGATCCATAAGAGGTCTCCTTTTTTTCAGTTAGCCCTCTGCTAATATCATCACTCCATCAAGAATGAGGTCCAAGAGAGGCCTCCTGTATAATTTAGAGGGCTTAAATTGTTATTGGCATGTTTTATTTGTTTTTTCTCTCTTTGGGTGTATTTCTTACTTCTTTGCAGCAACTGCTTATTTTCTAAGTTTTATATCAAATATACAACAGGCATCGCTCATTACAAGTAAACTTTTAATTGGTAATTTACACTATGATCTTTGTTGTCACAAACCTGGTTAGAGACTAATCTACCCTGAGCTTATTTGTTACAACAGACTCTGTTCAATGCATGTGCCTTTTTCAACATGTAACCTTTATTATTCATTCTGTCATAAGTCTTTTTTGATTGCAATCACCCAATGTTGTAATACTTTATATGTATGCCAAAATCTTCACCTCAATAAAAATATATATATAAAAAAAAAAAAAATCTTCTAAGTGAAGAACAAAGGTATTTAAAATATTTGTATTAAAAAAGCAAAAACATATTCACTTTGTTTAACAGAGATATGTTATATGTCAAGGTGTTTGACTGGGAAGGTCTCAAAGGTGTATGTATATATATATCTATATATGTGTGTTTGTGTGCGTGTGTATTTGTATGGTTTGTATGTACGTTGTATATGTATTTATTTATGTATATATATATATGTATATATATATATATATATGTGTGTGTGCGTGTGTATTTGTATGGTTT
This sequence comes from Bombina bombina, assembly GCF_027579735.1. Classification (NCBI taxonomy): domain Eukaryota; kingdom Metazoa; phylum Chordata; class Amphibia; order Anura; family Bombinatoridae; genus Bombina; species Bombina bombina. The sequence goes on along the minus strand of NC_069502.1, from coordinate 433,858,061 downwards.
GTATGTACATTGTATATGTATTTATTTGTGTGTATATATATATATATATATATATATATATATATATATATATATATATATATAAATATATGTGTGTGTGTGTGTGTGTGTGCGTGTGTATTTGTATGGTTTTGCATGTACATTGTATATGTATTTATTTATGTATATATATATATTTATATATATATATATATGTATGTGTGTGTGTGTGCAGACATATAAACACATATATGAATAAAAACATACACATATATACAAATATATACTTTATTTACACATTTGAGACCTTCCCAGTCAAACAACTTGATATATAACGTATCACTATAAAAACATTTCTAATTTAAAATATTAAATTATCATTTATTTCAATAATTAACTTACATTTAATATGTATATATATATATATATATATATATATATATAGTATATATATATATATATATATATATATATATATATATATATATATATATATATATGAGTGCAATACTTTATTTTAATATGTTTTACATGTGTTTTGTAATACTTTTTTGTTAAACTTTTATTGTAGCTCTAACACTATACTTCAGGTCTCAAGTCACACTTTTTTATATAGGGCATGCTTAAAGGGACAGTCAACACCAGAATTTTTGTTGTTTAAAAAGATAGATAATCGATAGGGACTTCCGGTAGGCGGGCAAACAAGGCAGTCGCAGAAACTCTGAGCTCCGTACACCGGAGATATAACATAGCTCCACAAGGCTAATTATTCTGCCGAGCCCCACACTCAAAGGCATTGTCGGGTAGCGCAAAGCTCCGCCGACCATTACAGCAGTGTGTGGATTCCTACATCTGATCCAGCGACCGGGAGCACCATCGAGGAGAGGCGCCACACTGCAGCGCCCCGCCATCTTGACTCGCGCCACAGCTAAGCGCAGAGCAGAGAACCATCGCAACCAAGTAAGCGATTGATGCACCCTGATAACTAGCTAAATTAAGACCCCCTTACCGACATCTCTCTGAAAGTATGCTTTCCCTTGGCTGAGGGTGGTGGGAGTGTCCCAAGGGATATCAGAAGAACAGGCCAGAAAGCCGGGGTTAGAGTTTCGGACTTTATACCAATACCCGCGCTGCTACCACAGTCACTTAATATAGTGAAACATCTTGCAATCCACGGCACTTTCAGCCAACGCGGCACATGCTCCCACCCTCCTGGAAGCATAGACAGCCCAGCATAAAGAGTATTGCAGAGTGGTGACAAGCATACAACCGAGGCCATAACTGTGCAGGCATACAGCACCAACTAGTTGTGGAGTACATCAAACATATCAGTTACTAGTCAGGCCATATCCACAACGTGTCACAGCGGCCCAGACCTTCCTGCGGTGGCCTAAATCCACTGATTGGATATCCCACATAAAACATCTTGGGACTGGAGAGCTGAAAAGGTTGCACTTGTGGGGATTATTGGCTACAATTACAAGAGATTATATCACAAAATCTGCTTCTCGGGGGATTATAAAGAGACATAGAGAAAAATAATAGAGTTTTGGCCACAGTAAGCTTCGATGAAAGTGGATAAATTCTTTTACAAAATCCCACCCACTACATCTGCAGACATGTAGCACAGAGCAAAAAACACCGATAACAAGAGACAACAGAAATTTATGGCAGAAAATCAAGCAGACGATGCAGCCTTGGTGTCTCAGGATACTCCCCTGAGATTAGATCATAATGCTTTACTGCAAGAATTAAAATCCTTTTTTCTACCAAAGATGGATTCATTACAAACAGGTGTTGACACCCTCACATGCGAGGTACGCCAGTTTGCAGCCAGAATAACTGCTGCTGAGACTCGGATCTCAGACGTAGAAGACAGACAGGTCTCAACTGACACAACTATTAAACACCTGGTAAAAAAAACACAAATACTCCAAGACTGAGTAGACGACCTGGAAAATAGAAGTCGGCGCAACAACCTACGGTTAGTAGGGGTACCGGAATCCATCAAAGGCAAAACCCTGCTAGAGTTCGTGGCACTGACCTTTCCTAAACTTCTGGGCATTCATCCTGACATTCTACCAATTGATGTGGAAAGAGCACACCGCATAGGCCCGGAGAGAGGCCTGGATCAGGACAAAAACAAGCCACGCCAAATTATCTTCAAATGCTTGAACTTTCAAGAAAAACTCAAAATTCTAAGGGCCTATCGGGCTCGCAAAGACACCATATATGAAGGATCAAAGCTTCTCCTTTTCCAGGACTACTCCATGGATGTAACAAAGCAGAGAAAGGAGTTCGCTCCTCTGTGTTCCATGCTGCATGAGCAGGGAAGACAAGTGGCCTTATTGTTTCCAGCAAAGCTTCGGCTGCACACACCACATGGGATCAAATTCTTTCATTCACCACAAGCCCTGAAAAGTTTTTTGGCCACCGAAGAAGGACAACACCATCCAGTATGAACATAATTCCTCAACCTAACTGGGGTACATCTGGTTCGAGGGGAGATGATCTCCCTTGTATTCATAACATAAAGCTTCAAGTTTAAATTTAAAAATAAAATGGCTGTGCAAACTCTACTGCCATATAGCACTGGGAGACTTGGTGGCCCCTGGGTCACGAAGAAGGACTGTTGCAGTGGGGGGTCATCCCAGCCCCCATGGGTAATGTTGTACCAACTTCATCTTGTATATCATTGTTATATTTTGTTATTGTTTTTAAGTTTTATTGGTTATATAAGTCTCAGCAGCTGTTTAGTTCCACAACAGCTATTTTTGTCAGCAGATGTAAAGATTGATTTGCAGACAACAGGTTGGATTAAGATGTTAAGTTATAAGTTACTACACTCTGGTGCGAAACATTCAGCAATTTATAGACACACAACCACAACACTTCACTCATTAGGAGGGACACAACAAGGGGACAAGGAGAGCAGAGTCAGACATATATCATTAGATCTTACTGTTACAATCAGATAGGGGATTAAAAAAAAAAAAAAAAAAAATGTTTACAAAAACGATTGGAGAAGCATCTGGGCCTGAGAGTAACCTCCTCATACCCACTCAAATTTCAATTGCTAACCTACGCCAGGCCGGGCGGGGTGGACATACTAGGGGGGGGTGGTTGGGACCGGAGGGGTCATAGAGGACAGACACCACTCACTATACAGGATACTAGAACAACCACAAATCATAGACACATGCAACTCGTACAGAGCCAGGCCACATCTACCACCTATAGCAGTATACTTAAAAGAAAACGATAATTCTATGACATGGTTAAATGGTAAGACACTAGAAACAACCCCACACAGTTGGTATAATAACAGATCAGTAAGTCACCAGATGAAGAGGAGTCTCACTATGAAATTTCTAAAGGTACTTGTAAAAGATGTTTGTCTTTCACCCTGATGTTTTGTGAAATGTTATGCTCACTTTTGGGATTTCTTGGGCATCTTGTGTCCTGCACTGAGTTGTCAACTTTTGGGCCCTGTCTTCCTCCCCCTCGAACCTCTTTATCTAATTTCCCTCTTTCCATTGCTCCTGTTACTGACCTCTCCCCTTCTTTTCTCTTCCTTAATTATTTTTTTTTTGTCTTCTCCTGCACTAGACTACACAAAACTTACATAGATGCCACTTAAAGTTATAACCTGGAATGTGGGGGGCCTTAATAGACCTATCAAACGAAAAGCGGTCCTTAACCATCTTAGGAAATTAGGCGCAGACATTGCCATGCTTCAAGAGACGCATCTCACAGACCTAGAACACCAGAAATTAAAGAGGGAGTGGGTGAATCAAGTAATCGTTTTGTCTCACACGAAAGCCAGTAGGGGTCTAGCAGTAGTGTTCGGGAAAAAACTGAAGGTCAACATAAAATCTACATACCTTGACCCTAACTCTAGGTACATGATCATTGAGGTGACTATTGACTCAGTAGACTATGTCCTATGTAACTTATATGCACCAAATCATAGAGACCAAAAATTCTGGGAGAATTTAATAGTACATCTAGCACCCCACTTGGGCTCCAAACTGATAATCGGAGGGGATTTTAATATGTCTCCCACTCACACCCTAGACAGACAATGGCTGGACCCCCTTAAAGCTAAAGACCCCCAAAAAAATTATAAAGCAAAATATGAATCAAAGATATTCAAAATGTTTGAAACGGACATTAATACTAGTGATGTGTGGAGGTTGTATAACCCAGAGGGCAGAGATTATACATGCCTCTCAAAAGCCAAGCATACACTGTCTAGGATAGATATCTTCCTTATAGATAACAAATTGACAGATCGGGTCCAGCACTGCAAAATCCATGACATTTTGATCTCAGACCATGCACCGGTTGCATTGACACTAGAGACCGATGGAGTGCACTTCAACAGAAATATTCTTCGCTTTCCTACTTATCTGACAAAATCTGAGTCCTTCATCAAATTCTTGCAGCACTCTTGGACAGACTATGCAACAGACAATGCTATACATACAGACAATGTAACACTCTTTTGGGAGACCGCCAAAACTGTGTTGGCAGGTAATATTATCTCCTATGCAGCTAAAGTAAAACAAAAGACCCAATATAAACATAGAACACTTCAAAAACAACTAGGCCAGGTTTACCATCTATACCTCCAGACTAATTCAAAAGCTCTCTATGATAAATATTTAGCGGCTAAAGCCGAATTGGAGACTTTTGCACACCAGCAGGCAGCTTCTGGCCTATTAAGAACAGCGGGCAGATTCTATAGGTTTGGGAACCGTGCAGGTAAATTACTGGCCAGGTTGACGAAATCCCAAACGGCAAAGATCAATGTAGCTGCCCTGCGCTGGAATGGTCGTACATTCACCAATCCCGCAGATATAGTAAGTTGTTTTAAACAATACTATACCCAGCTGTACACCAAACAGACACCAGCATCACGGGAAAAGTTGATTCAATTCTGGGAATCAATAGGTCTGCCACAGGTCACCCCAGAGCAATTAGACAAACTTAATGCCCCGATTTCCTCAGAGGAACTAGCTTCCACGTTGAAGAACCTTCCCCAAGGCAAGGCACCAGGCCCAGACGGCCTGCCCTCCGAATTTTATAAAGTCTTACAGCCACACCTTACCACCACCCTTACCCGGCTGTTCAACTCTTTCTTGAGGACAGACACGTGTCCCTCAAGAGAATTCATGGCGGCACACATCACGCTTATCCCCAAACCAGGCAAGGATCACTCCCTGCCGGAATCATATAGGCCCATTTCACTCATCAATGTGGACTATAAGATGTTCACCAAAATCATAGCAAATAGACTCAAGACCATTCTGCCGGATCTGATCCACCCAGATCAGACCGGTTTTATATTTAAACGCACATCGGTGGTAAATTTGCGGAGAGTCTTACAGGTTATAGATTTCAACTGGACTAAGGGAAATAGCGATGATGTAAAAAGAGATCGGGAGGCCTTCCTGCTGTCACTGGACGCAGAGAAGGCCTTCGATAGGGTGGAATGGCCCCACTTGATAGAGTCCCTTCGTAGATTTGGTTTTAAAGGCCCCTTTTTGGAAATATTAGGCAAAATTTACGACTCACCAGTGGCCAGAGTTCTCTCTAATGGCCTCTTCTCGGAAGACCTCTGTTTGCAGAGAGGAACCAGACAGGGTTGCCCCTTCTCCCCGCTATTGTTCAACTTAGCATTGGAGCCATTGGCTATAAAGCTCAGACGGACCTACCCGGGTATAGTAATAAAGGAGTCCCCCTTCAGTTGGCATTATACGCGGATGACATGCTACTATTTGTCGATTCTCCACAACTGCATGTCCCCACTATACTTCAAACAATTGAGGAATTCGGTAGCTTGTCAGGGTACAAGATAAACGCCTCCAAATCAGAGGTCCTGTGGCTACACAGACAACCACATATCGTTCATAATTTCCCGTTTGTGGAGGCAACAGAAGGCCTCACATACTTAGGCATCCAACTGCATCGAGATCCTTCGAGAATTTACAAATCGAATTTGTCTAACAAGTGCACACAACTATCTTCTCAGTTATCGAACTGGCTCAATCTCCCTCTGGGATTGTCGGGCAGGGTCAATCTGGTCAAGATGACCATTTTGCCGAAAATCCTCTACCCAATGCTCATGCTGCCTTTTCTTCTAACTAACGCAGACTTACAACTGCTAACCAGGGCAATTTCTCAATTTGTCTGGAAACAGAGCAAGCCGAGAATAGCGATGGAAAAACTACATCTTCCATACTCTGCTGGAGGCTTGGCCCTCCCGAATATAAAACTATATAACTGGGCGGCGCTGGCCAGGTTGGTATTGGACTGGCAGCTGGGCACAGCGCACTTTGGAGACGACAGGTTGGAAAGAGCTATGGTAGCTCCGATCTCGTTGGCTTACCTACCCTATGGAAATGGGAAAACACTCCCTGCTGACATCCTTAATAATGTAGCATATAGAGACCCACTGAGAGCCTGGCACAAGATTCACAGATATCTCCATGTAGACTCTCCCTCCGCGAAATTCATCCCAGTGGTGGGGAACCCAGATTTCCCCGCAGGAATGGATCAGGAACCCTTTCGTATCTGGGAAGGGTTAGGCCTAAAAATTATAGGAGATGTGCTGGACCCGCTGCAACACACAGTCCGCACATTTCAGGAATTAAAATCCAAATTCTCAATCCCAAATGGCCATTTCTATGCCTACTTACAGCTAAGGCACTATATAGGATCGATACAAGCGTCTAATGAGAGCTTCTGGGAAATATCCCCATTCGCAATAACCCAGACCATGTTCCGGATGGAATCATTCTCACTATCCCACATTCATACGCGGCTTTTGCGACAAAAAGAACCTGTGGTTCTGGCAAAAATGTTGCAAAAACTCAATACCATATGCTCGACGGAATTGACAACACAAGACATCAAAGAAAGCCTGGAGAAAGCTAGACAGGCATCGCTAGCGACCACACATAGAGAATCACAGGTCAGACTCCTACACTTGGATTATATCACTCCACACAGAATTTCTAAATGGGACAAACGAATCCCGGACCACTGTATTAAATGCAGAATGACTACTCCCTCATTACAAAACTATTTTTACACCTGTCCGAAGATCGGGAGATTTTGGGCTCAATGTCAATACTGGATAAAGTCTACTTTCCAAATAGCAATCAAATTCACAGAGCTAGAAATTTTCCTACTTAAATGGGAGGATACACACAAGAGACTGCATAAATTCCTCTCTCTATACACTATGTTGGCCAGACAATGCATTCTCATAAGATGGATTACTAGGCAACCGCCAACAATAGCACAGTTGAACCATATGGTGCTTAAACAGCTTTTTGTGGAACAGCATGATGTCAAACTTGACACAGTAAATAGATTACGCCCCTTCCTTCACAAATGGAGCTTATACATAGACACGTTAGATCCTTCCATACAGAATCAAATAATGAAACCATTTACTCACCTGGAGGTAGTTTTACAAATGAATATCAGAGGGGAAGGGCAGAGCCCACCGGACAGAGAGCGGACCAATGCCTCCTTAGAGGTCATGTTATTCTGAAAAGGGTTTTTTTTTTTTTCTTCTCTCTCTCTCTCTCTCTCTCTCTCTACTTGCTCCTCTCTCCCCACCCTTGACTCCCCCCTACCCTTCACGCCTTCTGATTTGGTTGATGATTGTAGAACAGAGGCACCAGATAGTTAACTGTTTTTGTTATAGAATCGGGTTAAGTTATAAGTTGTAAATTGTATATTATTGTTTAATTGTTTAAAATAAGAGAAAAACCTTCAAAGGAACGGAGTGTAAAACCAAGAGCAATCATTGGAGCTGTGCTTCACATCCCATTGGATTCACTGTATTACATGGACATTATTCTCCAAAGTCAGGCATGAATATTTGTATTTGTGATACTACCTGTATGTATATCGATTGCACGAATTGACTGAGATTATCACTGTACTTACTCCGTTTCCTTTAATAAAAGTGAATTAAAAAAAAAAAAAAAGATAGATAATCCCTTTATTACCCATTCCCCAGTTTTGCATAACCAACACAGTTATAATAATACACGTTTTATCTCTGTAATTAGCTTGTATCTATGCCTCTACAAACTGCCCCCTTATTTCAGTTCTTTTGACAGACTTGAATTTTAGCCAATCAGTGCTGACTCCTAGGTAACTTCACCTGCGTGAGCTCAATGTTATCTATATGACACACATGAACTAACACCCTCTAGTGGTGAAAAACTGTCAAAATGCATTCAAATTAGAGGCGGCCTTAATGGTCTTAGAAATTAGCATATGAACCTACCTAGGTTTAGCTTTCAACTAAGAATACCAAGAGAACAAAGCAAAATTGGTGATAAAAGTAAACTGGAAAGTTGTTTAAAATGACATGCCCTATTTGAATCATGAAAGTTTATTTTGGACTTGACTGTCCCTTTAAAGGGATGTCGGCCGCACTAAACATTCTCTGGTAATTCTGTTTTACCATGGACTTGTAATATTAATTGCATACTAATCTTTTCATGTGCGATCAATAGCATTTCCACTTGTAATCTAGGCCTATACAGGTGGCCCTCGTTTTACAACGGTTCAATTTACACCGTTTCAGAATAACAACCTTTTTTTCCAGTCATGTGACTGCTATTGAAAAGCATTGAGAAGCAGTGCATTTATTAAAATAGATAGTAGGTGGAGCTGTCCGCTTGTGTTGTAGCAAAGCCAAGCAAGCTGAAATTATTCAGTTTAACCAGACCTGAGCTATCGAGCAGATTTCAAAGGAACAAGATCTTCGTGTCTATAAATAAGTCCAGATTGGAATACATAGAAAGAACTGTTTGCAGAAAAATGCAAGTGAAGTCTGTGTTGTGTGATTATTTTATTAGGTTTATAATGCTGTTTAGCAAATGTTTTTGTTCATTTAACTTAGTTTAATTATATA